>NW_027283422.1:0-29421 GCF_046629955.1 Centroberyx affinis | reverse complement strand
CACAGCATCTCATAAACAAACCAAGCCCTCATTACAGCAGGTTGAAATGTAGGCTACTCAGGTAGTATCGATTTTAAGAAGTTTTGAAAATTAAATTACAAATAAATTGTTGCAATTCTAATCATGTGCAAGTGTGGTTTTGTTAGCTGTTGTGTGGTCTCCTAATGGCAGCAAGCTGTTTTGGTTTGGCAAACAATAAGCTTGTGCGCTAGCTAACGTTAGCTAGCGCACAAGCTAGCGACTAGCCAGCTATTCTTCTCCTGTAAAAGCTCAATTATGCTCAATGTTAAATACGGATACGGATACGGACGGAGCCTTCTGTCCGTACTCTGCGTTCATTTCGTCCGTATTTGTGCACGTTTTCTAAAAGCTTACGGATACGGACGAAACGGAGCAGTACCACCGCAGTGCCACCGGAAATCGTGGGGGCAGTGTAGCCAATAGTTCAAGCGAGACCAGTGAGACACGACAAAGACATGTTGTTTGTTGTTCACAACAAACATAGCGACGGTGGACAGAAACTTTTGACTCTCTACTGCCCTCTAGTGGATGTATTGCTTAACATCCATGTCAACGTAAAGGACGCATGGAAGTATGTGGGCAGTGACGGTTACATCATTTGAAACGGACGTATTTATTTTCGTACGTAAAGGGAGCAGAAATGAGCCTTAAGACACGATTGCATGGCACAGGAGAAATCGTAGGGTACATTGTCTGTTCGCTACAATTCGCAGTGCATTGTGGGTATTTTATAGTGAACTAGGCTATATAGTGAATCAAATTAACCGTTGAGTATTCAGACACTAGTCAACCTACTATAACTGTAATGATTTCTCAGGTAGGTCCCAATCTGTGTAATTTGATCGGCTCTCAAACAGCAAGTTTTCATTTTTTTTTGCAGATGATAGTCATTTGTTGCCATGGATATACACTCTCACACTACTGAGGAAAACTTACAATCTGTTTTATGTCGAGTGACTTTTGCTAATGCTTGGAAGAAACTGACGATTTCTTTTGTTATAAATATTTGAATATACGCCATTTCAACTGATCACTATATCTTTTTAGCCTTACATCGAAGACCTTGTAAAAAAATATACAACTAAACTTGATTTGACATTAAAGCTTCACTTCCTTGAAATAAGAACTACGTGACATTTGTCACAAACTGTAAGGCCTCATCATTTCACATTGTATTCAAGGGCTGGTTGGCCATATCTGTCCATGCACAGCATCAGTCACTGGTGTACCTTTATTTATAAGACTGTACTGGGAAGGCATCTCTATTATTGATGTATTTATACTGCACAGAAATGTGAAGGACAATATATTCTTAGGTCCCTGAAGCTTAATAGCGATAGGATTAGAAAGCCATCATGATCTCTTCTCCTTCCAGCATGGAGAAAGAGGAACTGGTTAATGTTAGTGAGTTTAAAGCAGTTGTTAAGGTTAATCTATTGGAAATGTGCCTTTATTATTAAAGTGGTGAGGAATGTGCCACTGTTTCCCCTCTCTCTATCTCACTGTCTTTTGAGATTATTTATGATTTATTATGAGACTTTTTTTTTTGCATGCAACTTAATGTGCTGTTGCTGCCTTGGCCAGGTCAATTAAGGTTAATATTAAATGTTGCTTATTGTTATAGATATACACAGATAAGGAACAAATACAGGATATAACATTGTAGTGGGGGATATTCCCATCGTAACATATTTTTATATCATCTGTATAACTGTTAGTGTGTCATAATGTTAGTGTTGACTTTTACATATTTGTCTCTGTCTTTAGACTAAAACTGTATGAATTATCACTTTGCATTTGCAGTATTAAGAGAGAGAGAGTTTTCCTCCTTGTTGAGTTTTGTTGTTTTCTCTTTTTGTGTATAATCTTTCATACAGTATGTGCAAATAAAGTCATAATTTCTGTTATGCCTTTTAGCTTCCACTACATCTTTTAGGTATGTTTAAATTCTGATGAGTGGCAGAACTCATAAATAGTTCATATTTGAATAAATCATAAATAGTTAAGATTTGAAATTTTTGCCCCTCTTTATTTCCTCTGATTTTAAAAATATATATATATACAGTACTGTGCAAAAGTCTTAGGCACCCTAGCTTTTTTATATAAAATGTATCTTTGATGTTTATTTGTTTTCTGCATTAGTGATTCAGTAGACTGCTCTTTATAGTACATTTCTTTGATATGGATGGAGAAACTTTTAATTTCATTATTTTTGAAAGCATCTTTGCTTTATGGATTTTTTTTACATGTGCCTGAGACTTTTGCACAGTACTGTATATATTGCCTGAAACTAGGCTTCTTTCTCCTTGTTATTTAAACCTTATACAATCTCGGTTACAGTAGTTTTGAGCTTTCTTCTAAGTTTACAAAAAAAACATCTCGATTGTATTCATGCTAGTTTTGTCCGTTTGTTTTAACTGGTGATCTACATAGTTACTTCTTTCAACCATCATAAGAGCATTGCACAGCATCTCAGTGATAAGACTCCATCCCATCAGCACCAGTCTACAGTGTCTGCTGAGACATTAGCCTGCAATGAACAGAGGAGAACATGGCTATAAAAAGAGGGAGGATCTGATTATGTATTCTCTGGAGATGGTGGCTGGGACGGGGGGTGTGGGGGGGGTCCTGGTTAACTAGATTGGGTAGCGCTGGTGGTGCCGGAGGTGGAAGGGGGGGGTGGGGGGGGGGGGTGGGGGAGTACAGCTGGAAAAGAAAGAGTGTATGTGCCCCCCAAATAACAGGTGCCCCCCCCCCCCACCCGACCACCCCCCCCCCACCCTCAGCTGGTGCCACCGTGAACCCTGAACCTTGACTTGACCTTGTCTAAAAAAGGCCTCTCTCTCTCTCTATCCCTCTCTCTCTCTCTGTCTGTCTATGTCTCTCACCCCTCCCCCCTGTCCTTTTTCCCTCTCTCGCTCTCTCGCTCAGCTTCCCCTCTCTCGGCGGCTCCTTCCTAAAAACCAACCGAGCAGCTCTTCAGAGCGGCGGGGAGAGAGAGAGAGAGAGAGAGAGAGAGAGAGAGAGAGAGAGAGAGAGAGAGAGAGAAAAGAGCGCAGGGGGGGTAAAAATGTTACTGTACTTGCTGTGGCGGAAACGATTTGAGAATGAATAATGCCTTTTGAGTCCCTTGAGGCACTCGTGTCTTTCTCACTTTCCCTTTCTCTCGCTCTCTTTTTTTTTTTTTGTCGCGAGGGAGGTGTGGGGAGAGGCCGAATTAGCATAAAGGAACAAGCACAACAACGGCAGAGTCTGAAAGAGCTAACTGGTGGGTGGATTAAGTATGTCATTGAATGGGATTCTGTGGTAAATGATGGGGTGGGGTGGGACCTCGTCCCCATCTGGTCTTTTTAAAGAATACCTTGTGGTAATTACCCCCCAGATGGCATTGTGCGAGCGCCCGGGCCGTCCAGCCAGGTGCCTGTGAGCCCCGCTGCGTCCGGCCATTCACCGCCACTGCACGCCGTCCCACATTAAATGGACCCAAGGTCACCACCTGATTTTTTTTTATACCCCCACTTTACAGGGCTTTAAACAAATACAAGCCTCGCGCTACGCCCTGGAACCCCCCCCCGACACACACACACTACCCAACACCGCCCCCCATCACTCAACACCACCCCCCCACCACCACCACCACCACCACCAAAAGTTTGTCATGTAGAAAATGAAAACTGGGAGGTGGAGGAGTTTTTGAATCATTGGACATTTTTGGGGTTTAGTAATGTCATGTTGAAATCAGTGGTGGAAGAAGTACTGAGATCTTTTACTTCAGTAAAAGTAGCAATACAACAATGTAAAGATACTCCATTACAAGCAAAAGTCCTGCATTCAAAATCTTACTTAAGTAAAAGTACATAAGTATTGGCAGCAAAATGTACTTAGAGTATCAAAGTAAACGTACTCATTATGCAAACTGTCCCCATTTAGAGAGTTATATTTTTCATAAATTATTGGAATATTAATACTGATTTATTGACATACATGTTCATGTAAGCAGCATTTTAAAGTTGTCAACGTGAAGCTAATCTTAACAATTTAGCTTTACTTTTGGGTAGTCTAATCTATAACAATGCTATTTTATAGTTATTTTATAAAGATGATCAAATGTTTTAAATATAAAATATTGATCTGAAAAGTAACTAGTAACCATAGCTGTGAAATAAATGTAATGGAGTAAAAAGTACAATATTTCCCTCTAAAATGTAGTGGAGTATAAGTACAAAGTAGCATAAAATGGAAATACTCAAGTAAAGTACAAGTACCTCAAAATTGTACTTAAGTATACTTGAGTAAATGTACTTAGTTACTTTCCACCACTGGTTGAAATGATGATAAGCAATTGAACAACAGGCCGTCCAAAACAAACACTTCCCCAAAAAATTTGCTACCTTGTTATATATTGCAACAGTGAATCCTGAGGTGTGACAATAAAATCTGTTCTTCCCCTCAGGCATAAATCACATTCTTTGGCTAAGCCCATCCAGAGTTTGCCTCTGAACTCCCCGGAGAGTTTCTCTCTGTGAGTCGAGTTTGTTTTGGCCGTCGTCATTCAGAGTGGAAAGTGTCTGCTCACCACTCTTGACCCTCTTAAGGGGGTGAAGACGAGTCAGGAAAGGGGGTCTGATAAAACTCCTGAGGGGGGAGGGTCTGCTGTCTTCTTTATTTTTTCTTTATTTCAGGAGCTGCTGCTCATGGACACAACGGGGAATTGATTTTTATCTGACTTTATTCTAAAGGCCCATTTAGTCATTGGTCTGACTGGGGAGAGGGCTCTTCAGCATAGCTCTAAATATTGACTTTTAAAATGGAAAGCAAAGAGCATCATGATCATCCTTAAACGTCTTTTTTTCTTCATTGGGGCAAAGCATTAACTCATTGGCCATGACTGATCAATGTTTACACACATTTAGTTTAGCCGCGAGCAAATGGGCTGTTATATTCCGAAATGTGTCCTTTGCCAAGCACGAGCCCGTTAAACCTCACGTATAATAGGGAAGTTGATGATTTTCGATTTTCACAATTTAATCAAACGTAATGTTAGTGGAATGGAACAGAATTACATATTAACGCGCACTATTTCACCATATTAGAAAAGCCATCCCTACAAGAATTTTGAAATTGTTATTTATAGGGCGTCTTAATCAGCCACCTTGGATTCATCTGCATCAGTTTTGTAGTTTCCCAGTGGCAGGCAGAATGCTGTTCAGTCAAGCCCAGTTTGTGAATAACAGCGTTTTCAGTAAACAATAGGTGCTTGACCTTTGCCATTGACACACATAGAAACTCCCTGGGCACTCATCAGCAGGCCTGAGCTTTTCAGCTTTATTCATGGAACCAAAGACGAACAAAGATAGAGCAGCCGAGGGCCTCTAACTATGGTACACAAGGGAATAGGATTCAACTAAATAGCATGGTGGGGCCAAGGTAATATTGGAGCATTGTTGCTCTTATCCAAGGATTTATTCAAAGATATCTATTTGAGAATGTACAAATATGTTCACGGATATCGCAGCCTGTGCAACATGGTGGTCAGAATCCCCTCATGAATGATTTCTAAATAGGAAGGAATTAGGAAGAATGTAACAGTATTTAAGCCCACACATACAATGAATCTTCTGTCACAGGAATCAGTACTTAACAGCAATTTTGTTATTTAAAAAAATGTACAATTTGCCTTGCAATTCAATTACAATTTCAAAATCAAGTATTTTGGTACAATAATTAGTGAAATGTCTCCAAACTAAATCCTGGAGGAACATTTTGTGATATATCTGAAAATTAGATGGTTACATTTTTTCACATTAACAGATAATATTAGGGCAGTAAACTATAGACGTTGTCATTTCTTGTACAATCTTAATGCATCTTAATATTGTTCAAGTAACTTACGGTAAATTAACACAAGTATATACAGTACATGGTGTATTTGAAGAGGTAAGATGCAGTATCATTGACTATGCTAATGCTTAGAATCCAGAGATCTAATCCAGAGCAGCCGGAAAGTGAGAAATTCTGACTTCTTCCTAAAACAATGCAATTTGAGCAGCCCTTCGTGTTAGATTAGTAGGAAACTCAGTCAAGATTTCAAGCCTGGTCTCCCAAAATGTAACGAATTGAGCACAATGTCTTACAATGCAATGATGTGCTCCGTGCACGAGAAGTGAGAAAATAATATTTCTCCACCATCCCCCACCCAAGGATTATGTGGGAGAGACATGCTTAGAAACGGTTTGACATTGAAACAACACAGGGTGTGGAGGTCGAGAGTGGGAAGTGAATTTTTAAGCCAATAAGGAAGTGGCAGCAGGCGTCACTTCCTCTAATGTCCACTAGATGCTGGCCCCAAAAAGACTCCAAATCCAGCCCAAGCCCATGCAAGTCAATGGCACCAGGACCAAATTTCTTGCTCAAGATATAAAGTCAATAAATTTTTTCAACAAGACGTTATTGTCTCAGTAATTTTAATGTGTGTCCTTATGGCAATTTTCAAAACAATTGTGTCATTAATGGGATATAATGGATGTAAAACGGGGGTTGTTTTCTTAGGTCGCCTAGGTGACAGGTCGCCTGTCCTGCGACAACCCATTTTCTAACCGTTATATCCCGTTATTTTGAAAAATCGCCATATGGACAAATATTAGAAAAAGTGAAATTAGCTACTGAGACCATAACCTCTCGTCAAAAAAATGTATTGACTTAATATTTTCAGTGAGAAGTTGGATTTTGGTCCCATTGACCCACTGGGCCCATTGGAGTTGGGCGGGATTTGGAGTCTTTTTGGAGCCTGCCTCTAGAGGACGTTAGAGGAACTGCAGCTTTCAGCCACTTCCTTATTTGCTTCAAAATTCACCTGTGGCTTAACGTGTCATAGTATTGCATGTTTATAATCCTCAAAATACACTTTAGTTTGACTTTCAGAATTTGCATGACCTTAAATCTATCAAAACACCTATGTGGTAAATAGTTAAACATATAAATTTAAATGCAAAGTTGTGTTTACAGTTGCTAACATTCCATGCAGTCAAGCTAGCTAACTTTGCCAAATGACACTGACATAACATTTGCTGTTGCAACAGTGTTTTATGTTGGGCAAAGAAAATCTCACAGGGGTTCCCTAGTTTTTCCAAGCTGGACCATGGAGGTTTTAATCAATTAATTAATTTTGTAAACACCAGTGCCCCAGTGACCAGTGACCAGTGTATTATTATTATTATTTTTTTTTATTTCATTTTTTTTTTTTTTCTCTTCTCTCCCAGACACACACAATCATACACATAAACATGCGTTCTATAACAGATCTTCCCAAAAACACTAATTTAAATCGCAGTAATTGCATGATGTCACTATCATTATAATTATGACTATTTCATCCTTTTTTGTTTTGTTTTATATATGTACCATGTCAAGTGCTGTACGTCACCCTGTTGTTGTTTATTCATTGTCTGCCCTTGTGTATTTTATCCCCGTTTCAATCATTGTTGTATCTGTAAAGCCACTACTGTTTTGTTTTTGCACCAATAAAAAAAATAAAAATAATAATAATAATAATAATGGCAGGCAGTGTTGTGAAATAATGATATGACATTATGCCACACAATAAAGTTTAGATATGCAGAAAAAAAAAATGAAAAAAATAATTGCCATGGGTACACCCAGTCAGCAGCATGTAACCTCTTACTGACTTCCCTGTAGTTATTAACCAATTGGTTCCAGTAGCCTGCAGTCTACAGCTTAACAACAAAGATGATCCTTGTCTGTGGCAGGCACTAATACTAACACTAATGCTAACACTATGGCTGTCCACAGGTAGAGAATGATAGAGTCCCCTCTGTGAAGCAGCAGTGCTATTGATTCTTTATTAAGGCAGAGGAGTTCACAGAGGCAGGCAGCTCAGAGGGAAAGGTGCCATTTATCTGTTGTGACAAAGTGCAGCCATTGAACAGTGTAGATGCCCTGCTGCTCTCCCCCACGAACATATCTGACCCTGTGACATTCACTATACCCTCATGACTTGGCTAAATGCTACAATGCACACAAGCCTATGCGCACAAGTCAGCTTTTCACCCCCCCCCCCCCCCCCCCGCCCTTTTGAAAAAAAATGTCACACTGTAAAATAGTCAGAAACCACCCCAAACTATCAATGAGATAGAAAATACTATTATGTTATTGTTATGTTTTGTTTCCATGACAGCGTGCCAATTCAAAAACAGCCGTATTTCATTTTTCAGCTTCTTGCATCAACAAGCTTATTAACTGTTACCCTCATGTTTTGTTTTGTTTTTAAATCAAATTTGAGCTATTTTGAAAGCAAAATTGGGCCTATGTTTTGCATTATGTCTCATTCCTCCATAGAGTCGATCCATTACTAAAATAATACTGAAAACATGCTGTTGGTTTGTTTTTTCGTGTAGAGATGGGAGTGAAAAACAACGTGTTTGGGGATCTTTGGATGATCACAGAAAAAACGTGCAGTTCAAATCCTTCAGGAGAAGCTGAGACCATGCTTCATCTGAGCAACTAGTCTCTTCTGGTGCAACAGTAAATCTTATTAAGCATTATAAACACATGTACGGTAACACTTTACAATAAGGGTCACTAAGTTAAGGGTTAGTTAATGCTTAATAAGCATTAACTAACCCTTAATTAACAGTTAACTAATGTGCCTGGTAATCACTTACTAATAGTGTTCATGTTAACTAAGGTATTGACATGTTGTACAATGTATTTTGTCTTTTTCTACTTGTGTATTTGTCTATTTGTATTTTGTCACTTGTAATGTTCCTGTTTTTGCTACCTGCCTAGGGACTACGGATGTAAATTAGCATTTTTGCTAACTCCGGCATGTTAACATCTTGTATTTTTATACTGATGTTTATTAACGTGCTCTGTCCCTATCAAATAAACAAATAAATACATTCATTCATTCATTTATACATTATTTAATAGTCATCTTTATAAACTATTAAATAATGTATAAATTAATACCTTAGTTAACATGAACACCATTAGTAAATTACACATTAGTTAACTGTTAATTAAGCGTTAGTTAATGCTTATTAAGCATTAACTAATAAGCATTAACTAACTTATTAAGCATTAATTAACCCTTAACTTAGTGACCCTTATTGTAAAGTGTTACCACATGTACAATGTTCAAACAAGCATTGTTCTGTCCGTACAACTCAATCTCATAGCAGTGGCATACTTGTATCTTTATGCATCTCATCCCTTAAGCATTACCATGAGTGCTTTTCTCGGGATAAGCATATTAGAAGATTCAAAATTCTTAGAAACTGCAATCCAGAATTTACATCATTCACCAATGTATTGTCAAGAAGAACACATCCACTCTACTATATTGCTACACTCCAGTAGGTTAGCTGTCTTTCTGTATCATAACATAGTAACGTTAGCCAAAATGTTTCGTTAGCATTGCCCTAACATAAATTCCACAGTTATGCAAAACTGCTTTGCTAGCTCAATGTAGTTGTAACTGAAATATTTTTAAAATAATAATAATCATAATAATTAAAGAGACTAATTAAAGATTATGATGATGTTAACACCTGTTGTACTCTATAGAAGGTGACATCACCTGGCACCAAAGACCAGCCAATAGCAGATAACCAGTGCAAATTAGGTGTTCAGGCTTCACCACAGATTTGGGAGGGGTTTAGTTACTTTTTAAATTGGGATTAAATTGCCTTTTAAGCCTCATACAGCAGTGAGCTGTTTCAAGAAGCACAATCAGACAGCTAATAGATAATAGCGAAAGTAATTAAATATAGCTGTTGATGTTTTGAATAATTTGCCAAATTAAACTGATTGGATCGCTGTTGGTTTCATACCAAACAATGAGCTCTCATTAGGAGCAACACTTGAAAAGTCATTTCATGCTCATTTTTCCTGTCATCTGGCTGAGTCATCCGGCCTGTTTGAAGGGCAGCATGGAGGGATTAATGCCTGGCTCAGGGAGGACAGGCTAACACAATGAGCTAGTGACCTGCTGTGGGGCGTCCTAACGTTTGCCTGAACAGACAGCCCTCTGTGGGGTCCTGATGGCGATTATTGAATATTGGCAATTTGGAGACATTCTTCCAGGGCCAACAGGGTTGAACAGAGGGAGGGGAGGAGCTGGGTGTCATAAATGTGTCAGGGACCTCAAAGTACATGTAATTGGCCCCCGTGAAACCGTCAGTTTTCTATGTCAGCAAGAAACTTGTTCCTTGTTTGTCAGTTTCACCACGGGCCCTTCATCCCACTAGTTTAAATGGGGAAAGTATAATATTGGAAGAAAGGAGAGAAGGTAGAAGGATCCTTATTGGTTTTGAGTCCAAATTAAATTATGGTTGTGTTAGGAATTTGACTCATGAACAACAAATAGTACATCGGTTTAGTTTTTGTTTATCACTATATTTTAGAGCAGTGATTCTCAACCTTTTTCATATCAAGGACCCCTACTTTAGTCCACATTAGAGCCACAGACCCCCATTTGATGAGATTTTTTCTCTCTGACCCAAATCTGAGAATATTATTATTGTTAGATATGATTTTGTCCAGAATTCCATGACTATCTGTATAGGTAGAGAGATAACAGTGAAACTATATTCAAAATAGTCATACTTCTACATTCTTTAATTGTGTTAACTTTATATAAATGAAATAATGGTGAAGTTTAACACTTCATCATTTTGCTGGGGACCCCGTGGAACCCCCTCAAGGACCCCTGGTGGTCCCCGGACCCCACGTTGAGAACCACTGTTTTAGAGTTTAGGTCTTCTTGTTGTTTTTTCTTTTTGCATTACTGATGAACATTTTGATTCGAGCGTACAAGTACCTGTTGACAGTCTGGCTACAAAGGTTTTGTTTTTTTTAATACTACAATTAAAATCTTTGTGCTGTGATACATCAGCAGAAAATTGCTTGGTCTTCGCATTATTGTATCACATCAACATCTAATTCAATATGCAATAGGCCTTTTGTCTCCACATGATAACTAATGCATATTGGCTAGTTAAAACAAACTTCCCTGTTGTCTTTGTGATGGCAGTATAGGCCACTTTAAAAAGAGGGTTAATTAGCAGGGAAAAATTCCCTGCACCAACAGCTGTGGCTTCACTGATAGAGTGCTATTTGCCTCGCCAAGTAAAATTATGCATGCACTACACTTAAAAAATATACAATTATAGCTTGGTGGTAATGCTGAAAAGGTTGTGTCGGTTACATATGCTTGATGTAATTAATGTTACTTAAAAATGGCAGGGATACATCTCTGCCAAGGAAAATGGTACCAATAAGCAGAATTTAAAAAAAAATAATAATAATAATTTAGATCAGGCACAGTTTTAATTTAGTAGGGGTTAGATTTGTCCATAAAAAGTTGGGCGAAAATGGATTTGCCCACACATAGGAGAGGAGAGTGAGCCAGGAATTAATGTGCAGGCAGCGGTATGATGCTTTATTAGATGGTTGTGTGCTTTATGGGCTTTCATACATTACGCACTAATACACTAGAGCAGGAATCGTGATCTTTTACAAAGGTAACTGTGCGATATGTTTTGAAACTGGATACGGGTAACTAGGGGAAATTCTACACTAATATTCATTCACTTTTATCAAAATCGTTTTTTTAAATTTTGTTTTTGTCATGTCAGCAAGTGTGGTCGTCTGCTCAAGGGCTGCATGGTAGGAGAAGAGCTGAAGTGCATCATCGAGTACATGTATGCAGAAGACATTCATACGCTCACTGTAGAAACCCAGCTGACTGGAGAACAGATATTTCCACGTAGTCTTATCATTTTCCCATTCAGCCGTCTCACAGTCATACATCATGTAACAAGTCTTTTACTACAACTAGGGGTGAAATCCTGATTACACGCTCTCCCCCCCCCCCCCCGTCAGCCATTGTAACCTTTCATCTGAACTCGACAGTGGAGGCAGTTTCGGAGGACGCGCGGATGGAAGTCACGCGCGGGGGGAGGGGGGGTGAGGAGGTAAACGGGAGGGAGGAGAAAAAAAAAAGAAACATGCTGTCCATTGGTCTTTATTGATTCTGGTGGGGTGTTGAAAAGGTCTTTGGTCATGCCCTTACCAAAGGATACTAATTTGCTCGATCAAGTCTGTCGGAATATCGACTGGGAGGAGGCCGAGCGCCCGCCATTGTGTTGGCTTCAGCAGGGAGCTGGTCTGTGAAACAGGATTACTAGAGGTCAGGCAGCCAGTGAAAGGATGTCCATCACTTTCTGCGGGGCTAATACAAAGGGGCGGGCCCAGAGACGTGATTGAGATGTTGAAGACTGGGAGGGGAGGGGAGGGGAGGGGAAGGGGGGGGGGGGACCTCCAACCCCTCCCCTCCCCGCCCCTCACCCCCCCTTGCACGCACATGCAGATTTTCCAGCCTGTTAATCTATGCGTTTCATGGTTACAGACACTCTAGAGGGCTTTGTTTTCGTCCACAAAGGCTATTTAAAGGGGCCCGTTTTTGTTTCACTTTCCTCTTCTTCGCGCAGGAAACGCCATATACCGAGTATTTTTTTTTTTAAACGGACGTTTTTTTTTTTTTTTACACGTTGTGAAGCACAGGTCTTCAGCAGAACAGGACCCGGTCACCATTTTTTTCCTTCCCGATACCGATTCCGATGCCCGGACTCGCGTATCGGCCGATACCGAGTACCGGTCCGATACCAGTGCGGTTAAAAAAAAATATACAGTACTGTGCAGAAGTCTTAGGCACATGGAAAAAAGCAAATCCATAAAGTAAAGATGCTTTCCAAAAAAATAATATGAAAAGTTTCTAAATATATAAAAACAATTACTATAAAGAACAGTCTGACACACTAATGTAGAAAACAAATAAACATCTAAGACCAAATTTTATATAAAAAAATCTAGGGTGCCTAAGACTTCTGCACAGTACTGTATATATTATTATTATTATTTTTTAACAGCGGTATACTACTAACCCTGTATGGATGTGATATAATTGCTATCATTGTTGTATGGCCTGGCTCAGGTTAAACTCTTTGTAAAACATGAACAAATACATACAGAGAATGAATGCCATAGAACTTTATTATCTAGTTTGACAGTCAGTCATAACCGAAAAAGAACATAAATAAATAAATCTAGGAATAAATAACAATTCCTTTAAAAAACTGTTGCATGCATTGCATTTCCGATACTGGTATCGGTATCGGAACAACTCTAGTAACAGTATAAATTTAGTATATAAGTATAGATTTCCGGGAAAACGGCAGTTTTATCCGGGTGAAACTACTTTAAAGTTGATTTTTTTTCAGGGATAATAAATTACGTGATATTAGATCGGTGCATAGACTTGTGTACTCGCCGATACCTGATCCAGCATTGTAGGCTGTATCGGAGGCATTTCCCATACTGGTATCGGTATTGGAACAACTCTAGTAACAGTATAAATTTAGTATATTAGTATAGATTTACGGGAAAATGGCCGTTTTATCCAGGTGAAACTACTTTAAAGTTGATTTTTTTTCGAATAAATTATATGATATCGGATCAGTGCATAGACTCGCGTACTCGCCGATACCCGATCCAGCATTTTAGGCTGTATTGGAGGCATTTCTAAGGTATCGGAGGTATCGGAACAACTCTAATCCCAACACATTTACATCCTAGTCTCAGGTGGGGCCTCTGAGCTTACGGGTCGACCTCCCCGCTCATACGTCCTTCAGGTTGCTACATGTCGTGCTCCCGTCCCAGCAGCCGTCCCGTGCCTGTCATACCACTGTACAAACATCCCCCATTGTGAGGCAGCTTTGGGGCTCTGATAGCCTCCGAAACCACATGAAACCCTAGCCTGGCATCTGAACCAACCACAGACCATCGTGGACATGACCCTTTGTCGAAACAAGCCTTTCTCCCCATTGAGCAAACAGCCAATTATCTATTATGGCGACTGTGCGTATCTGTATACCTCTGTTTTTGTGGACGAGGTTGCAGCCTCTTACCTCTATAGGTGGGACATCTGCCGAGGGTTTCTGTTGCCGGATAAGTGGGCGGCCCACGAGCCGGCGGGGCCTTTTCAACTCGATCACATAGGTATTTAGCTCTCGGTCCTCACCGGCGCTTCTGTTTGTTTTATTTGCAGAGCAGGTGTTTTATAATCATTAGCGACTCCATTACGACCCCGGCCCTAAGTAGAAGGCAAACAGCGGCTGTCCCTCTATCCTCAATGGAACCATCTGGTGACAAGGAGGGGAAAAAATGGCCGTGTTTGGCGCCAGTGTTTGCCAATGGTCACATAATTGTGTTTCAGGGGGAAACTGGCAGATAGCAGACAGACTGGGCTGAAGTGCTGCGGGTTTTATAGAATGTTTCCAATGTCTTTGTCCGCTGAGCCAACAGCTTGGTGTTTGTATTCATCGGTTTACAGTAGGCCTTCCTTCAATAAATGGATTTTTTTTATTTTCCAAGAATTTTTTTTTTTTTTTCTGGACTGAGTCAAGCCATTTGTCACTGATGCATTATCAAGGATGTTACTCTTCTTCTGCTGTAAACAGTGTTGTAATATCAGTGGTTCTTGGCTTGAGTTGCATCATACATCCTTAGAGTATTAAACTAATGTAGATAATTTTGCCATATCTGCTTTGGTCTCACATAGGGCTGGGCGATATGGTTGAAATCAATATCATGATAATCATAAGGATTTTTCTCGATATCAATATATATCACGATATGGTTCATGTATGCATAATCACGTTAAATAATCAAATGAATGTTCATCTCATTGAACCGAATGGTGATGTTAGGTGTGGTGTCAAACAAAACTGAAATATTCAAATAATATTCCTACCATACCTCATTTTATGAGAGTTTTTAAGTAAAATTTGCTTGTCATCATCAGTTTAGACAGCAGAAATGTGTGTCTGGATATCAAAATATCTTCATATCATCACGATATGATTCCACTGAAAGACGATAAACGATAATATTGAATTATCGCCCAGCCCTAGTCTCACATATCTTTTACCTAATTCCCCCCTATTACCTAATAATGTTATATGCTTGCTTAGATGTCTGCTAATGTGATAATGGCTGCATGCCATTTCTGCATTTCTTTTACTGTGATTAGTTTACTTATGTCTGTTTGAGAATATATAACTGGCAAATAATGAAAAGCATTTTATTGTAGCTATTGCATTTTAGCTGCAACCTGTGCTCCTTTGATAAACCGTATAGAATTTGTTTCTTTCTCTTTTTCTTGAGTCTGTTTTCCACCAGCATTTTATGTATACCCTCCATTGCCACTCAGGGTTTTGCTTGTTTGTGGAAAAGGCTGTCAATGGCGATAATTATTCCAAACAAAATGCTTCACCCACTACACATAATTATGCCACTGATGCTAATTACTGTGTTAGTTATTAACGACTCATTAAACGATTACGGTCACCGTCAACGATATGCTAATGAATTTCACATGAAACATGTGTAAAAGTAACTCTCCAGCAAGGTGACGGATGGAGGGCCGGCACACTGATAGGACCAGACACTTTGACAATGCTGTTCAGTACTATTAGGCGGCCCGATCTTACCAGGCATTTCCACCATCTATCAGCATTAGCAGCTGCTTTAATTACAGTTATTCATAAACTAGCATTTATTGTCATTGCAAATATGATTTTAAATATCGATAAAAAGAATTCTCAATACACTGATTTAACTGATTTATTTTCAAATATGGGGGAATTCCTCAGGTTTCAGCGAGGGGGCAAATTTAATTTCATCTCGACTCATCTCGACTTTCGCTGATGGATCGATTTATTCGCAACAACCCCTCTCCCTCCGTGGGATGGGAAGAATGTAGAAATGTTGATTGATCAGCGCAACCCACTTGCAGATTTAATGCTGGCAGAAAGAAAAAAAAAAAAGAAAAAAAAAAACCTCTCCGGGCTAATAACCAGTGGAACAGCAAAGCTCCGGGCCAATGTTTCCCTGCTTACATCAAAGTGTGGCTTTGCTTCTTAAGTGAGCCTGGAG
Organism: Centroberyx affinis; assembly: GCF_046629955.1. Taxonomy (NCBI): domain Eukaryota; kingdom Metazoa; phylum Chordata; class Actinopteri; order Beryciformes; family Berycidae; genus Centroberyx; species Centroberyx affinis. The sequence continues at coordinate 13,383 of NW_027283422.1, read as the reverse complement.
GTAGATGGATGCATGTCTGTGCATGTGTGTGTGTGTGTGTGTGTGTGTGTGTGTGAGCGAGAGAGAGAGAGAGAGAGGGGTGGGGGGGGGTGGGGGGGTGGAGGGACGGCTTGGTTTATATGCTCCTGAGAAGCAAGCGCAATGAACTATTTCCTCTAATGGCAAATTATCCCCCTATTTCAAGTTCCTGGAGTGAGGACCTTGGGCAAATTGATGTATCTCTCCTCCTATTTTTTTTCTCTCTCTCTCTCTCTCTCCGGCAGCATTATGGGTGGTTTTAAAATATTAATATGAGAGTGCATTTAGCGGAGAGCAGCTCGACTGGGTATTCTCCCGTGACTCCCCATTCAGGTCACCAGGGAGCGGCTGCCTCTTTCTCTGCCTGCCTGATTTACTCTAAATGCAACATTAAAGATTCCCTTCTTTTTCGGAGGCTGCATGGAATGACGCTATTTTCTTGATGTTTTTTTTTTTTTTAACTATTTTTCCCGATTGTCCTTTTTTTTTTTTTTACTTCAGAAACGCACACACACACACGCACACACACACACACACATGCACAACATCGAGCAAACACACTCAATGTGTTGTTGCAGTCATCTGCTCAGACCTCAGCAGACCAGCTCCAGAAAACACTGATTGGAATAGACTGGGTGTCATATCCAGTTAAAACATGAGACAGACAGCACTGCCCTCAGAGACACACACACACACACACACACACACAATCATGGAAACAAACACAAAAGCAACAAATACACAATACACAAAGACAACAACACATATACACACACACACGCATGTACTCACGTGCGCACACACACACACATACACACACATACATACACACAGAGACACAAACACCAGTCTGGGTGGGTGTTGGACTGGTATGGCTTCCCTCAGCTCTGCTGCTTCTGTCTGATTTACCATTTCCCCTGTCTGCCTTCTAGGCATGGACCAAAAATATCCCTCTCAACAGTATTATCACAATATTTATGATAAGCTGAAAATGACCCTTAAGTGCTAAAACACAGTAAAATTATTTCCCTGATATGCATTGCACAAGCGCACTTTATTATCCCTCTAGACCCCAACAGAACATTGCCTTTGATGATTTTTGCCTGGAAATGTGCTTTTATTCATATATTTCTTGAGGGAGGTAAAGCAGAGGGCTAGCTCATTAGCCATACACAGCTAGCATATTAGTGTTGCTATGCTAGTACAGCATGGCAGACAGCAGAATAAGCTTGTCAGGCTATGATTAATTAACCACTGCAATATGTTGTTTTTCTTTTCTCAAACCTTTAGGGAAAGGTGGCATCATAAATCCAAACGGACGTCAATGAGACTTTGAAACACCAGATACTGTACTTCATTATGATGTCAAATTCCCTGTGTAACCGTTTCAAACATTAATAAAAACTCTGTTTGAATTACAAAGAAACATGGACTCATGCAGGAAGAGTTCGACCCAGTCCTGTTAGTTTAGTTTACTTTATTTGACAGGGACAGTGCATATAAATAAGATTTCTGAAAATATGCCGGAGTTAGCCAAAAAGGCTAGTTTTCATCTGTAGTCCCCGGGCAGGCGATAGTTGAAAGCACAAACGTTAAGAATAAAAACACTGAAAATACAATCAACGATAAAAACAGTGAAAAATATTCAGATACAAACAGAGCCTGCACGACATAGAGACAAGAAACACAGCTCTTATGACACACAAAATCAATAATAGCATGACAACACAATGTTAGTCCTGGTGAAGTGTGGATATTATGTACAGAGCCTATGATAAGCGAGAGCAGCTCTTACACTAAGCATAATAATGACAAATAAGACAACAAACAACAGGAAAACACCTCCCTGTTCTAGTGTTCACAAGTTTCATTTCTAATAAACCAGCCAGGCTCTTCATGTTGTGGAGAAGGAATGGTAATTGGCACAGTTTCTTATGTGTTGCGGTAAGTTGTTCCAATCCTGAGAGGCTCTGACAGAAAAAGCAGATTGGCCAAAACATTTTGTCTTCTAGGAGTTAGACAGTCTCCTCTAGCTGTTGCTCTAGTAGTTCGGCTGGTTTTTAATGGGATGTAAGTATGGAGTGGTGGAGGAGTCATATTGTGTAATACCTTGAAAACAAGACACAGTTTACTGTATTTAACCATGGTTTCTTTTTCTTTTTGCTTTTTCAAAATATTGCATATTGATGGTATCCTTGTGGCTTCTTGTCTAGGGTTTTTATTGTTTGTTTATACAGGGATTCTGTTGGCTTTAACGTGGTTTTATTGACATTGAAGATGCACATTTATTTTTGGTGAATAGACTAATTTAGGCAAATTACCTGCTAGCCAAACCTTGCAACGCTCAGCCAGTGACAGACGTGCAGCTAACAACAATTCCATCTTCTTTGTTTTGGATATACCAAAAAATACCAATGTATAGACATTTCACAGTCACATTTGGCATCGATTTTGATTGGTTTTTGCAATGTTCCAATGTGTTTCTGAAATCATCATTTAGCAAAAACTGTGCCAGTTAGCTAGCAAGCTGGGATAGAAAAGTGCATCAAAATTCAGCCAGATTGCCTTGTAGCGGTAATTGGCTAAGGCTTTTTTGCAAAACATTTTGTTTGAAATAAACTATCTAAGGTTGCAAAAATAACAAAATAAAACTTTTTCAACACTTTCATATTCCGTTCTCGGCTTATGTGCCACTTGTTTATCCCAAAAATAAAATGATAATGGCTAATAGTGATGGACATATGCAAGTTCTTTGTCATATACATAGCCTCTTTATCACTATCGATCTTTGAGTAAATATGATAAAAACAAAAACAAAAATCCAGTTAACCAGCTGTTCATATGCAAACGGAAAGTAGAAGCCGTAGCGCTGCTTCAGAAAGCGTGGAGGAGGAAAATTCTGTAACATCAGTTAAAGTAACACTGTTGAATTGACGTTCCAAAAAGTAAACTCTGAGCCAGTTTACCTTTTATCTTTTTGAAGGCACCTATTGCTGTTATTTTATTGAGGTTAGTGATTGCTGAAGTGAAAAATAAGCAATGTTCAGAAATGAAGGGCATCCAAAATGTTCCACTAAATTCTTCAGACCTTCCTCAGTCTGCAGGCTTTTTGAGTGTGGACCATCTAGCTAAACCTCAAAGATTTAAAAGGACAACTATCGAGAGACTCGCATTTAAAGTGGATGGAACTGCAGGTTGAACTCTGAGTTTTTACATCAAACTTTATATACTCGTGTGGTTGTTTTTAATGAGTTGCTAACAGTGGTGGAAAGTAATTAAGTACATTTACTCAAGTACTGTACTTAAGTATAATTTTGAGGTACTTGTATTTTACTTGAGTATTTCCATTTTATGCTACTTTGTACTTATACTCCACTACATTTTAGAGGGAAATATTGTACTTTTTACTCCATTACATTTATTTCACAGCTATAGATACTAGTTACTTTCCAGATCAATATTTTATATTTAAAACATTTGATCATCTTTATAAAATAATTATAAAATAGCATTGTTATAGATTAGACTACCCAAAAGTATAGCTAAATTGTTAAGATTAGCTTCACGTTGACAACTTTAAAATGCTGCTTACATGTACATGTATGTCAATAAATCAGTATTAATATTCCAATAATTTATTAAAAATATAACTCTCTAAATGGGGACAGTTTGCATAATGAGTACGTTTACAGTACATTTTTTACATTTTGCTGCTAATACTTATGTACTTTTAGTTAGGTAAGATTTTGAATGCAGGACTTTTACTTGTAATGGAGCATCTTTACATTGTTGTATTGCTACTTTTACTTAAGTAAAAGATCTCAGTACTTCTTCCACCACTGGTTGCTAATCATGGTGGTCATGGTAATAGAAATGGGCAGCGGTGTCATTACCTGTTATGTTTGTATGCTAATGTTTGTTTTTTCAAACCATGAATTGTTATGAAAATCTATCTTTCTCTACTCTTTTTTTAGCTGTTTTATTCCTATCAAAATGCTAAGGAAACTGGGTGAACTAAAAGTTTACATTAACGAAAGATTGCAATGCACCAATCTCAGCTGGTCTCTGATCTTTGTTTATGTGTCGTAGTTTAACATCAGCCCTGGAGGTCAAAGACATATTGTGGTCATAAGTGACACATTAGACTCCATTTGACATGTGTTATGGTTCTCTCTATAATGTATGAGAGGCACTGTTGGGAGAATAGCAAGTGGAGAAATGTTACTGATTAGGGGAACATGACTTGTCTCCAAGACTGACCCCTTTCACCCTTTTAGGAAGGTAGGCTAAGTCCTGTGTTGGATGAGCTATAATTCACTGGAAGAAACCAGCTAATTATCATACTCATCATAGAGTATCTATAGGGTGTGGACAAAATGAAGTAAATACCAGCATAAAGTACTGAAAAGTTCCACTGATGCATGTCTTTCTTTATGGAAATGGAGTCTGAAGCAGACAGTGCCTCGATTGACAAGTTTACACATGGCTTGAACATGCCTATCACTATTGTTGAAAAAAACATGCATGTAGAGAAAGTATGTTTTTCTAGAATGAAGAAAAGAATGCTTATTTTCTCATAGAAGCCCATGTATTTTTGTAATTATACAATGGTTTAACCAGATTTCAAGGAAACAAGTGGTTGCGGGAGGTACTATTGTCTATGTCTGCTTAGAACAAACTGTTGCACCTGGAATCTTTTTGGACAGTTTAAGAAAGTTTAAGAAAAGTTAAATTAACAATCACAACAAAGGGGAAGCAGGGTTTCATGCTACGTAGGCAGCTGATTGGCACCTCTGTCTCCATTGCCAAAGCCAACGCAGGCAGTCTGTTCTTTCATTGGTCAAGTAAAATCCCAAACTAGCGGTACATGCTACATACTGTACATGAAACCCAAACTAGTGGTACATGATACATACATGACACCCAAATTTGTGGCACATGCTACATACATGAAAACCTGTGATAGATGCTACATCCACGAAAGCCAAACCAGTAGTAGATGCTACAACATGAAATCCAAAGTGGGTGCTACATAAATGAAACCCAAACTATTGGTATGCCACACAGTGGCAGAAAACCAACCCACCACCCCATTATATTTTGGCATATGTTGGCTACTAATTTCTAGTTCCCTTCACTGAAAAATTAAGCAGTAAAATAGGCCCTTTTCATGGCTCATACTTCCGCAGGGTATAGCTCGGTTCTCATCATTGCCAGCAATGTTAAAAAGCCAACTTTCTGTCGCCCATAACCCTGTCTGTGATCACTTATTTTGTGTTTCAATATAATGTATAACACAATACAGGTGTTGTCAGTGACATATCTTTCTGTTTCTGTTGTCAGATGACTGCGCAACTAGAAAAAAAGGGATTTGATCGAATGTCACAAAATGCTAACAGTACAGAACTTAGCGTTAGGCTCCGTTAGCCAGTTAGCATTTTGTGACCCTCGATCACAGTGACTTGCACAGTCATCTGACAACAGAAATAGAAAGATATGTCAGTGACAACACTTGTATTGTGTTATACATTATGTTGAAATACAAAATAAGTCATCACAGACAGAGTTATGGGCGACAGAAAGTTGGCTTTTTAACATTGCCAGCAATGGTGAGAACCAAGCTATACCCTGCAGCCATGTTTGTGAAAAGGGCCTAGATTTATTAAAACAACATAACACATTTACGCCAGTCCGTTGCATCAATGAGACGGATCACATCTCAGTTTCATCTTACTTGTAGTTTGCTTCAGTCAATGGCAGGCTGTTTTGTCATTTATTCCCTAAAATGGCTAGAAAATCCTACACTCACTTGGAGGGTAGGATGTTTGGACTGGACAACAACTGGATGATGTCAATATTTTGTTCTGGTTGCTGATTGGCAAGGGAAGATATCCTCCATTGAGGTAGATATATTGGCCAATCACAGGCCTACAGGGAAGAAAACTTATGGCACGTAAAGAAGAAGTTAAAATTACATTAGTTACGTGAAGGAGACACAAGTATAAACATAAAGTAGTGTCACATTGAAGTAGCATGGTGGAAAGTAAGAGTGTTGTGGTTGGGGTGCTGCATGGGTGTATTGGTTTGCCTTCAGTGCCAGCGACTAGGGTTCAATTCCCAGCGTTTATGAAGGACATTTCTACCGGGAGTCACAGTTTCATTTTTAGCGAATGTTAGGGCAATGCTAACGAAACATTTTGACTAACGTTACTATGTTATGATACAGAAAGACAGCTAACCCACTGGAGTGTAGCAATATACAACCCGGTCTCACGGCAGTTTGTGAAATAGTCACGAAATGTAATCTATTGATTCGTGTACATGGACACGATTTTTCCATTTTTTTCGTGACACTCAGCATGACTTTCAAACTAATGTATTTCAATTTGAAGTATCTTTCGTGCCCGCAACACGTTTTTTTCTGTCAGTCGGGACTCAGGACCACACTACTGTGTGACATTGAAATAAAATGGTGTCCAGTAAAGGTGTTGTGGTCAGGGTGGTGGATTGGTGTATACCTCTGCCTTTGACACCAATGACTGGGGTTCGATTCCCAGCGTGTTGAAAGTACATTTCAACCATAAGCTACATTTAAAAAAAATATTTTTCTCATTTAACCATGACCAAACCCTTTCGCTAACCTTAACCAAGTTGTTTTACTTGCCTAAACTTAACCCTTAGCCAACCTTTGTAATGTGAAACATAAACCAGTTCTAGATGCTACATACATAAAAGCCTAACTAGCTGTACACACTACATTCCTGAAACCCAAACCAGTAGTTGACGCTACATACATGAAACCCAAACTGGCGATGCATGCTACATCCATGAAACCCAAACTAGCAGTACACGCTACATATATGAAAGCCAAACCAGTAGTAGATGCTAAAAACATGAAACCCAAACTAGCAGTACACGCTACATCCATGAAACTCAAATTAGAGATACACAATATATGCAGGAAACCCAAACTATTGGTACATGCTACATCCAAACTAGAGATACACATTACATAAAACTAAACTATTAGTACACACTACATACATGAAATCCAAACCAGCAATATGAAGTACATACCTGAAACCTAAACTAGCGGTAGATGCGACATACATCAAACCCAAACTAGCGGTAGATGCTACATACATGAAAGCCTAACTAGCGGTACACACTATGCATGAAACCCAAACCAGTAGTAGATGCTACATACATGAAACCCAAACCAGTAGTACACCCTATATCCATGAAACCCAAACCAGTAGTAGATGCTACATACATGAAACCCAAAGCAGTAGTACACGAAACCCATGAAACCCAAACCAGAGTAGATGATACATGAAACCTAAACCAGTGGTACATGATATACATACATGAAACCTGAACCAGCCCTATACGCTAAATGTATGAAAACCAGTTGTACATGTACATACATAAAACCCAAACTAGCGGTACACATCACATACATGTATGTATCTATTGTTCTTTTATGTATGCCTACATCTATTTAACATTACAGGTCATCACCAGATGAACTGAGCAGGTGACCAGGAAAGCATAGGGGGGTATCCTAGGATGTGGCAATTCCTAGTATTTATGGTGATTTTGGTACTTGGAGGTGTAAAGTAATCACAGTAAAAAAAAAACAGTCAACAACTATAAAACACGCCCCCTTGTACAAGCCAGTCAGATTTTGCTCCAGTTTCTATGTAGACACTGGACTGTCTGAAATTGACCAATCAGCGTTAAGAGGAGGGGGCAGGCCTTCCAGAAGGGCCTGCCAATCAGAGTAGTAGCTCATTAGCATAAGAAGCTGCTTATGTAAAACGACCTATTTTCTTGTAGGTGGGAAACAAACACTGGGAAGTGATTAGCTAAAGCTATAACTAAACGATTTTTACTGGAAAAAACTTAACAGATGTATTTTATAGACACCAGGTAATTCTATAAAATTACTGAAAAAGCAAAAGATTAACTACTTGCTAGGCTACTGCTGATCATTATATAAAAAAAGACACTGTTACAATAGGCATGTTTTTTAAGTTGCTGAAAATAATTCTGTTCAAATCAATCTTTTAACTTGTGCACCAGGGGCGGTCTTATCATTAGGCAAAGACAGGCAACTACCTTAGGCCCCCGGCAGCCAGAGGGCCCCACAAAAGCCAAGAATATCAAATAATATAAGCTTATTTCTCATCAATTTAAAAGACATTTACAAGAAATTTACAAGTCAAACCCCAACTTGAAGGTAGAAAAGATTGAAAAGGGTGAAGTTTGGGATTCAGGGGGCCCCATGCTTGCCTTTGCCTAGGGCCCCCGAATCTCTAAGTCCGCCCCTGTGCATGAAAGCCCTGAAAATGTCTTTGCACAAATAACTCTTAACTTTGCAGCAAAGGGTTTACTTAAATGTAAACACACAACTAATCATGCTAATTCCATCTCTAGTTAACAAATAAATGTCCCCTGGGCCACAAAGAGCGCTCCCTCATTGTTGTCATTCATTCTTTCCCCTCCACAATTGCTCGATAATACATAGAATTGGCAAGAAAATACAGACCACCGTTGCCAAGTCCTCCATCACAAAATGTAATCTCAAAACAGGGCAGTAAAACGCAGAGGCCTTTGATGTGTCAGGCTAATTTGATTAATACGCGGGGGCCTGTCATGTTACAATGCACTTTGCCTTATGCATTTTAAATGGCAGAAACGCAAAGTAGTGCAGGGGCAACCAACATGGCATTTTCAAACAAACACTAGAGGCTGATGAAGCAGCAACAACAACACTGCTGTATGAAAAGCTTCAGTGGCTGTGGAGTGTTATATTTGTTATATTTATAGTTCCATAAATATTAACAATTTATTGATAAAAAAAATAATAATAAAAAAAAAATCCTCCTTTAACTCCTTTAAACTTGTGTAACGCATTTTCCATATGTCATTATTGCTCAGTGTGGTTATATCTGTAATTTTGATGCTACAGGACACCTTTTAAACATGAAATTCTGAGGCACATTCAATTATTGCTTCTTTGGAACAGTACACACCAACGTTTCTTCTTGACATTTCCAAGGAAATGTCAGATAAGTGCCTAGTGTGATCATACAAGAGGACAAGCAAATATGATGAGATGCCAGACATAACCCAAACTTGGCTGTCAAAAAAACGTGCTTGTAAGTTTATCAGATAATGATGATGTTAAGGTGGTATTTTGATTTGACTTTCCTATTATTTGAACAAAATCTCAAGTCATATGTGTGCAGAGAACGGTTACAACTAAAATCTTTGAAATAAAAATCAATAATTTTGATGACTCAGTGTGAGTGTGATGATTACTGTTTCATTAGATAGTATTTTTAATCATAACATAACATAACAACCATTAATATATCAACCAGAATCCCTTCTCTTGCCCTGCAGAGCTGACTTTCAGTTGAATTGCATACATCCTAGTTTAGACTTTCTCCCTCCTTCTGTCTTATGCTGTCTCTCTCTGAATATGTTCTGTCACTTCTTCACCTTCATCTTAATTCTTTCATCCTTTTATGTGTTTTGATGTGGTTTGATGTGGTTTTTCTCTTCTCATTCTATTCTACCAGTGTTTTTGTCATTTCACTTCTATGGTTTTATTACTGTGCAAATAAAGTAGTCAGTAAACAGTGGAGAGAGACTGCAAAGATGTGTGGATGCAACATCATGAGGAGTCAGGTTCAAACTGATATTGACCTGATATTGGGCTTTTACTAATTATTAGATATCAGCCACGTCTGATATGATGGAGGTCCCTAAATGCTAATGGGTATTTCCTAATAAAATTATCCAATTTAAAGATATTGAATAGAATATTGGCATAAAAGTTGGTTATCATAGCTTGAATAAAGAAATATATTGGTATTGCCCCTCAAAGCCCCCTATCATGACATTTCAGTGGAGAGTTTTAGTGTCCCATGATGGCCTAAATGCTGTTTCTGAGGATTTTCCACTAAAATACAACACATTGTTAAAGATTAAACCAGTGGTTTCCAACCTTTTTGGCTTTTGACGTCTTACAAAAAGCAGTGTGTAGTCGGGTCACACTTCAGATGTCTATGAGTTGTTAACAGCTCCACCAAATAGTGATTTTTCCCTCTAAACCTCACATGGTTTCATTTCAATAAATGTTCAAATGATCCAATATTTCAGCAAAAATCAAAGATTAGAGAAAAAGTCCCAAAACTGAAAACAGATTTGTGTATCAGAACTTTGTTTTTTCTTCTTTCCTCTCCCATTAATCATCTCACGACCCCTCAGATTTATCCGGTGACCCTTTGGAGGGGCTCGACCCCTAGGTCGGGAACCACTGGACTAAACTAGCTAACTGTATATAAAGTAGTTGAAACTAGCTCCACCTCCAGCAGCTACAACAGTAACATGCTGCTTACACACTGATGCTTCAGTATTAATAATCTAATGATGTCATATATAATAAAATATCAGTCAGAGGGACCAAACCACTACTTTTACTTTAATACTTTAACTACATTTTGCTGCTAATACTTATGTACTTTTACTTAAGTAGGATTTTTCATGCAGGACTTTTCCTTGTAATGGAGTATTTTTTACATTGTTGTATTGGTACTTTTACTTAAGTAAAGGATCAGAGTACTTCTTCCACCACTGTTTAAAAGCATAACATTTCAGCTGTCAAACTGTTTTCCAGCTATGAACTCAACTCCACCGCAGTAATGCCTCAGCTGCTCCAGAGCAGATCATTACAAATCCTCACTATTCACCATGAATCCTCATATTCTGTGCACTTGACATGGGCAATCTTTCATTCTACTCCACCTTGCTTTGGGATATACAAAAAACGAAAAGGGTGAAAGGGACGGGTGATCTGATATTTCATGTGAATTCCAACCCCTGCCGCTCACTCGAAAAAATCAGGAGCAATGAATTAAATTATGATTTCAGTAATTACTGTTATTAAGATGACACCGGTTTTTATTTTCAGAGTGACTGGCCAACTGCTACTTCGACTCCACATGACACAGAATGGCATATGGTGAAAAGGCAGCATCATGTGTGATTTTTTTTTATTTTTTATTTTTTTTGGGGGGGGGGGGGGGTATGTGAATGTGCATATGTGTGTGCGCTATTTTAAACAGTCAGACACCGGCAAAGAGCCCCGAGAGCTGAGGCTGGTCTTCAGATGCTGAATAATTGAGTGCGTGCTGCTCGCAGAGTGCCAGCGGTGTGGTTGGGGAAGTCAGGCAGAAGCTTAGGAATAGGAATGTGTATACTGCATGAGATGTGTGTGTGTGTGTGTGTATGTGTGTGTGTGTGGGAGAGAGGGAGGGAGGGAGGGAGGGAGAGGGGTGGTGGTAGTATTGAATACACCGGTCTTGTCATCTGGCCTAGTTGTTGCGACATCCCGAAAATTAGTCCCCAGCGCTCATTACCCGTGTCCCCTTTGATGAAGGGTGAGGTGGACGGTGGGATGGGACTTCGACTCCCCCCCCCCCCCACCCCCCACCCCCCGTCCCGGTTTTCACAATTCTATGCTATCACCGACGTTAGGTATTCCCTCAGCACATCTGGGCGAGCCGTGTACCTCATACCCCTCCCGTGCGTGTCGGCATTAAAGTTTCAGGTGGCGTGGGCCCTGTTTTACACGACTGCTTATCCCCCCCACCCCCCCCCCCCCCCCCCCCCCCGCCCCCGGCCGAAGCTGGAAGCTGGAAGCTGGAAGGCAGCCATGGGCAAACAGCATGTCAGACATCGGGGCCCCGCCGGTCTCCAGGTGCCGCCGCGTCGCAAACAAGTGTCGAATTAGAGCCACGGGGACCTCGAAGGTACATACGCTAACAACATCACCCCCAGTGCTGTTAAAATGACTGTTGTACACCGGGACCCAGAGGTATGCACTACTGTTATCCAGAACAGACGCTCAAGCCATACGTATTTGGTGCGGCTGGGTGGAAAGCTTTTGGTAATGTTCATGTTCAATCCGTCCATTGAAGGATTCACAAGCAGGGCTGGGCGATATGGTTGAAATCAATGTCACGATAATCATCAGGATTTTTCTCGATGTCAATATATATCACAATATATCACAAGAGACCATTCCATTTTCATTCAAATAATGGATGTGTGTGTGCGGTTTCTATGACTTCTACGTCTTTCCGCACCCAGAAGACGCCGTCTGTTCTATACTAGATTCTTCCCACATCGACACATAATGGTAGAAATGTTCCATCCAGTCATAATGATCCTAGTTCTTTATGAATCCGGTTTGAAAATCTGGTAACATTTCCATAGAGAGCCTGTTAAAGCAGCTTTGTTGTTTGGTGCTTTAGACGTTATACAGAAGAGGACTGTTAGCATTCTGAATTATTTCCTTATGTGTGTGTGTGTGTGTGATAAAATGAGACATCTCAGTGGCTTTAGGTTAGGGCTGGGCGATATGGTTGAAATCAATATCATGATAACTAACCATAAGGATTTTTCTCGATATCTGTATATATCACGATATGGTTCATGTATGCAAAATCACGTTAAATAATCAAATTAATGTTCATCTCATTGAACCGAATGGTAATGTTAGGTGTGGTGTCAAACAAAACTGAAATTTTCAAATAATATTCCTACCATACTTCATTTTATTCATATTCATCATGATATGATTCCACTGAAAGACGAGAAACGATAATATTGAATTATCGCCCAGCCCTTAGGCTATCAATAATAATGATGATGATATTTGATACTGCAGAAAATATCGCGCTATTCAGAAAATATCACGATATTCGATATTATCAAATATCAAGTCCACTATAAATAGCAGTATATGAGGTAGAGCAGTGATTCTCAACCTTTTTCATATCAAGGACTTCTAATTTAGTCCACATCAGGGCCACGGACCCCCATTTGATGAGATTTTGTCTCCGGGACCCAAATCTGAGAATATATTTATTGTTAGATACGATTTTGTCCAGAATTCCATGACTAAAGAGGAAGAGCGATAACAGTGAAACTATGATCAAAATAATCATTCTTTTAAATTCTCTAATTGTGTTAACTTATTGAAAATGAAATAATGGTGAAGTTTAACAATTCATTAATTTCCTGGGAGCCCCTGGGACCCCCTCAAGGACCCCTGGTGGTCCCCGGACCCCACGTTAAGAACCACTGCTATAGGATGAGGAGATTCTACAACCCTTGGCTTTATGAAACCTTTTCAAAAACCAATTGAATAAACTCAAAAATGCATAGTAGTCAAAGAAATGCCATATTTCTTTGTTCCTGAAAAGTTGATATTTTGGAGATATGAGGTTTTCACCCAACAACATCAATTTTATCAGGATTATTGTCAATCTTGGGAGCAGTAGGAAT
>NW_027283421.1:0-23481 GCF_046629955.1 Centroberyx affinis | reverse complement strand
TCCATTGTGTCAAATCTCCATCTGAAAAGTAACTAAAGCTGTCAAATAAATGTAGTGGAGCAGAAAGTACAACATTTCCCTCTGAAATGTAGTGGAGTGGAAGTATAAAGTAGCATCAAATGGAAATACTCAAGTAAAGTACAAGTATCTCAAAATTGTACTTAAGTACAGTACTTGAGTAAATGTAGCCTACTTACTTACTTTCCACCACTGGTAATGAAGTCCTTCAAACTCTCAAAAATTCTGTGATGTCTGAGTCATTCCCATCTGTCTCCCAATCTTTCCTGTTTCTCTCTCCTTTTTGAAGTGTCAAAGGCTGAAATACCCCAAAAAATAATCTTAAAAAAGAAGAACAGAAGAACCAAACAAACAAACAAAAATTCAAAACGTTATCTCTCACTGCCGCTTCGGACTGCCAAAGTGTGAGGTTGCCTAGTACATCTTTAAAAACCCCATGAAATGGCATCTTGGCTTCCTTGATTTGATGTATTTTATGTTGAAACAGGATGTTGGGGCGACACTGGTATTCAGTATCTTTGAATTTGACCACTTTCCTGCGTTTCCCCCCAGAATTGTATTCTTGTCAGGGTGGAAAAGCCTCTGAAACAGCTTTCAAACAGTCATGGGACACTAAAACTCTCCACTGAAACCCAGACTAATTCACTTGCTGCATTTTTAAATGAAGAACTGTCTTAGGACTTAAAATAAAAAGGAGTTGAAGACATTTTGCCATTCATCTGTCCTCAAATCTTCAAAATGTCTTCCCAAGTCTTCAATTTCAAGTCATTCAGTGGATTTTGTTTTCATTTTTTTGGACATCTTACAAACTGGATGACAGAAATGAATCTACTCAGACAAACTCCATCACATTAGCAGCTGACCACATGACTTGTCTGATATCTGATATTGGAATAAAAGCCAGTATCGGCCCAACATGTCGGTCTAACTTAAGAATCGCATTATTTTTGTCATGATTACCCATTTTGGAAAAGTACCGCTACCTGCGATTCATCCATCAACATCTGAAAAGAAGAGATGACTCCGGCCTTAAAAACAGAACTGTTGTGTAAGCAAAAGGTCTTGGATGACTCACAGCTTTGATAGTAGCCCATAATGTGCTTTTATGCCAACAATCATCCTGTCAGAGGACGCATCAATCTGTTAAAAAGCGTGGATATATACTGTATATATATCATGAAATTAAACTTGTGTCCCTCCACCTTTCTCCCCCTAATTTAATTTCCCCGGTGGATTGGAAGTCGGTGGATTCAATCATTTAGCTCATGCCAAATGAATGAATCCAGAGCGGCTAACAAAAAGTGAAAACAGTTGAGTAAGTCAACACTGATTAGCATGACTGAAACAAACCGCAGTCCCACCGCAGTGCCAAATATTTCCATTTTATTTTAATGAGCTTGGAGTGCCAGACAGGGTTTACCACAGAGAGGAAGGAACGTTTTTCAGGGTCTGTTTAGGAGGCTAAAAGTTTTCTGTTATTGACGAGTTATCAGACATTGGGAAGTTTCCAGATGCGGTCAACTGGGTCTGAAGCATCCCACTACTATAATTGGAGAGCGGTTTGTGTGTTTGTGTGTCCCACCATGAAGGAGAGGAGAGGAGAGAGGAGAGGAGAGAAAGGGAGAGGAGACAAGAAGAGGAGAGGAGAGAGGAAGGGAGAGGAGACAAGAAGAGGAGAGGAGACAAGGAGAGGAGAGGAAGGGAGAGGAGAGGAGAGGAAGGGAGAGGAGACAAGAAGAGGAGAGGAGACAAGGAGAGGAGGAGACAGGAGGAGAGGAGAGGAAACAAGGAGAGGAGAGGAGAGAGGAAGGGAGAGGAGACAAGAAGAGGAGAGGAGACAAGGAGAGGAGGAGACAGGAGGAGAGGAAACAAGGAGAGGAGACAAGAGGAGGAGAGGAAGAGAGGAAAGGAGAGGAGACAAGGAGAGGAGAGTAGAGGAGGAGAGGAGAGAGGAGAGGAAGGGAGAGGAGACAAGGAGAGGAGGAGACAGGAGGAGAGGAGAGAGGAGAGGAAACAAGGAGAGGAGAGGAGACAAGAGGAGGAGAGGAGGAGAGGAAGAGAGGAAAGGAGAGGAGAGGAGAGAGGAGAGGAAGGGAGAGGAGACAAGAAGAGGAGAGGAGAGGAGACAAGGAGAGGAGGAGACAGGAGGAGAGGAAACAAGGAGAGGAGACAAGAGGAGGAGAGGAAGAGAGGAAAGGAGAGGAGACAAGAAGAGGAGGAGAGGAGAGGAAACAAGGAGAGGAGAGGAGAGGAGACGAGGAGGAGAGGAAGAGAGGAAAGGAGAGGAGACAAGGAGAAGAGAGTAGAGGAGGAGAGGAGAGAGGAGAGGAAGGGAGAGGAGACAAGGAGAGGAGGAGACAGGAGGAGAGGAGAGAGGAGAGGAGAGGAGACAAGAGGAGGAGAGGAAGAGAGGAAAGGAGAGGAGACAAGAAGAGGAGAGGAGAGGAGAGGAAGGGAGAGGAGACAAGAAGAGGAGAGGAGAGGAGACAAGGAGAGGAGGAGACAGGAGGAGAGGAAACAAGGAGAGGAGAGGAGACAAGAGGAGGAGAGGAAGAGAGGAAAGGAGAGGAGACAAGAAGAGGAGGAGAGGAGAGGAGAGAGGAGAGGAAACAAGGAGAGGAGAGGAGACGAGGAGGAGAGGAAGAGAGGAAAGGAGAGGAGACAAGGAGAAGAGAGTAGAGGAGGAGAGGAGAGGAAGAGAGGAAAGGAGACGAGGAGAGGAGGAGACGAGACAAGGAGAGGAGAGGAGGTTATAAATTCTAGTCTTAGGAATGAAGAAGAGCAAGTGACAACAATGCAATGTAAAGAAGTAAGGAGGGACGGGCTACATTTTGAATTCTTGTAAAAACAAAGCAAAGTATTTGATTTCTTATCCTACAAATTGGTGAGATTTTAATCATGTGCATTCCTGACAGCGGCAAAGAATTTGGGCAAATCTGTGATGTAGGCTGATAAGACGGGTGTATTTTTACATAAAACTCTTGCCTAGTGCAGCTTTAAGTTGTCTATTATCCTTAATTTGCTTTAACTTTGCACTAACAGCACACTATCACGAGTGTCTAAGACAGTGGTTCTCAACGTGGGGTCCGGGGACCACCAGGGGTCCTTGAGGGGGTTCCAGGGGGTCCCCAGCAAACTGATAATGTTAAATTTCACCATTATTTAGTTTACAAGAAATTAACACAATTAGAAAATGTTTGATCGTAGTTTCTCTGTTATCTCTCTACTTTCAATACACATAGTCATGGTATTCTGGACAAAATCGTATCTAACAATGAAAATATACTCAGATCTGGGTCCAAGAGACAAAATCTCATCAAATGGGGGTCCGTGGCTCTAATGTGGACTAAATTAGGGGTCCTTGATATGATAAAGGTTGAGAATCACTGGTCTAAGAAGCCAGTGGTCTGGTTCAGGCTGTGATGGCTTGCTGGTCGGCCTATTTTCACTGGGGATATTTAGGCTGCTTCACCCCCTCCCCCCTTTGGACATGGGGGGTAGAGGGGTGTTTTCAGGACACGAGACAGACCCCCCCCCCCCCCCCCCCCTACCCCTACCCCTACCCCCACCCCCCTCCCCTCTGGCTCTTTAGCTTCAGTTGCCCTCCCCCCTTCTGTCACTGCAGTCTCTCTCTTTCTTTCTTTCATCACCACCTCCTGTCCTATCCCGTCTCCCTCATGCTCTTTCTTCACGCCTCCCTCTTATTTCCCCTCCTGTGTGTGTGTGTGTGTGTGTGTGTGTGTGTGTGTGTGTGCGCGCTTTATATTTCGCCCTCATCAGCATCCCCCTTTTCCATATACATTGAATTTAAATTGCCTCTCACTCTTCTTCTGGCACCGTCACTAAAAGTAGTGCTGCGCTCCAGACTTTCACCGCTGTCTGAATCTAAAGTCCTCAGAGGAACTGTGTGTGTGAGGTTATGTGAGGTGAGATGGAAGAGGGTGTAAAACAGGAATGGGATTTTTATTTTTTTTAGTTTTATTTCATTTTTCAATTTTCTTAGGATTTCAACATGTACTACGCAATTACTTTTTATGGCACTTTCTGCTTAGTCATGTAGTTTTATCTCTTGTATCACCTTTTATTCCTGTATTTCTTTTGTTTATTGATTCTTTTTTTGATTCAGCTGTGTTTTATTTAATTGTGGTGCTTTTACATCACTGTCTCTTTGGGTTTTATTGTATGTAAAAGCACTTTGTAAACATTGTTTTTAGAAAAGTGCAATACAAATAAAGCTGTTATTAGTGAGATGGAACGCAAAAAAAAGTGTAAAGTGACTGGAAATGAGAGTTCAGTTTTGAACCAGTGCCTTAGCCCGTGTGTGTGTGTGTGTGTGTGTGTGTGTGTGTGTGAGAATGTTTGTTGAGCCACATATTCATATTTAATGGCTACGTCTTGTTTTCCTGCCTGCTCCCTTTTTTATTTCATTTATTTTTTTCTGTTTTACCTCGATCATAAAACACTTGAAATGTTTCCTTCCAAACTGATATTTCTTCTTCTACAAAATGATTCCTGGCATGAAAGTATGTTATGGGTCGCTATTAAAGTTATGAGTCAAGTTATGAGTTTGATTACAAAACACATTTGATTTATGATTGACTCATCTGTGTGTTTGCCAACAAATATTGATATATTGAATTTTGGAATGAACCCCTTTAAATCAAGGCCAAATGTTCCTCTGGTATGTAAGTTAATATGACAGAGAAATGGCAGAACGCCTCGACTAAATGTCACTGTTAGTTAATCTTCATAAGGTCTTGTAAGGTAAGATGGCATAGGAACCAGTGTCTTGCCTACATGTTGCACTAATACTGCGCTGCCCAAAGTAGTAAACACTGATGTTATGTAACAGTTTATATTACAGCCTGAAGCCCAACATGAAGAAATGTTTGGCCTCATTTTCATTTCATATAAAAAGTTAAATGGCGAAGACTCAAATGGGTTTTGGCTGGATGTGACTGCTAAGTTATTCTAATGATAAAATGCAAGCAAACCTGCTGTGTGTCTGCAGGAGTTTTGTGTAACTTTCCTTTTGACTAAGGATGAGCGAACCTGGAAGTCGGATCAAATTTCTTTATAAATCGCAAAACAGGTTGATCACAAAATGCTGGAAGGTTCCCACGTTTTCTTTTTCCAAGTATGCACTCTGCGCACCAGTACTTATAACTGCCTCACAACAGCAAACAGCAGTAACTGACTGTACCGACCGGGGTTTTAGATTTCATATCAACTAAAATTACACCTGTAAATCCTACAAATGGCACACTGTCCACTTCTGTACTAACAGTACTTTTTTCAGGACAGGGTGAACTCTGAAGTTTCTCAGTGTCACTTCTCAGGCATTTTCTGTTCTTTAGCTGTGCACAGATACACACACACACACACACACACACACACACACACGTAATAGGCAGACATACTGACGTTTTGTGTTGGAGTGACAGTGAGTCAAGGTTTGGCTGTGCTTTTGAGTCTGTGTGTGTTTTTGACTCATTTCTACCTCTTTGCGTGCGTTAGTGCCCTAGTTTCTGTGTGTGTGTGTGTGTGTGTGTGTGTGTGTGTGTGGCCAGACCTTGGCCCTCCCAGCCAAAATGTTCAGCCACACACACTCTGGCATGTAATGCTACACAAGGAAAGATGGCACAGGACTTAAATACATGCCTGCCTGCGTCTCATTTCACTGCAGTCCATTGGGCAGCTTTTCCCCGAACAGCATTTTGATTTAAACTGATGGACAACAACAGCCACAGCTACCGATGCATGAGGGTTTTTTTTTTTAAGAAGGAAGAAGAAAACTAGGAAGCGGTTCTTCAGCCAGAAAGCTCGAGTTCAAGGCTTTGCCCGCTGAAGTGCCGCTGAGCAAGATGCTGAACCCCTACCAGCTGCAGGGTTGAAGCAGAGGGTGAATCCCTCGAAACTCGGTTTACCCGCCTGTTTAGGTTGATGTAAACCTTTATATGGTAAATTAAGAGAACACATCATAGTAAATAGTATGTAACTGATGGAAGTTATATGAGGATAGTTTTTTTTTAAAGGTGAAAACGGCATAAATTAAGGCTTTTTTAAAAATATAATAGATTTTTTTTCTGTTTGTGGTTGTGATGCCTTCTAATAATCGCTGACTAAAGGCCACAGTTTACCTTTATATTTACATACATTTTTTAAATCTTGACTTAATTTCATTTTTAAGTTTCTCTTGCTAGGAAAAAGACAATTTCCTCCTTCAGGGGATCAATAGAGCTGTGGTTCCCAAAGTGGGGTTTGGGGACCCTCAGGGGTCGTTGAGGGAATTCCAGGGGGTCCTCAGAAAAACAGTTTAATTTCACTAATATTTAATTGAGATGAGAGTAAGTAGGATGACTATTTTGCTCATAGGTTCCACTCTCCACACTGCTGATATTGCCTCAGTTATATAAGTCCATGCCATATCTAACATCAACAATCTTCACATGGGGTTCAATAAGACAAAATCTGAAATCTTATTAAATGTCTGTGGATATGAAAAAGTTTGGCACTCCTGCAATAGAGTATCACATAAAAAAAAAAAAAAAAGTTGTTCAGCCCGGCAACCGGTCTGTGAGGCGAAGCTCGGTTTGATTTATGTGGGTCGTAAAACCAGACTGGAACGCCGGGCGGACCAATCGGGTGGCTTGGCTGGAGCTACCTGTTGTATAATGTGGTGCGTAACGTTATGCAAGGTAAACTGGCAGGCGATCAGGAGTAAGGCTTGGCTAGA
Organism: Centroberyx affinis; assembly: GCF_046629955.1. Classification (NCBI taxonomy): domain Eukaryota; kingdom Metazoa; phylum Chordata; class Actinopteri; order Beryciformes; family Berycidae; genus Centroberyx; species Centroberyx affinis. The sequence goes on along the minus strand of NW_027283421.1, from coordinate 16,727 downwards.
TATTACTGTAAGTCTGCCTTTATCTGAGTAGGAGTGCTTATTATTTTTAAAACCCTTGTTTTTAACCGGGGCGAGTCGGCTTAAGAACATAATTTTTATTTACAGCGGTAGTTGTGGGCAGAGGGAATTTTTTTTGGAGCTGCCCAGAAAAAAAAACAGGGCAACCGGTTTAATACTGATAAATATTCATTGGCTTGTGTCAGAAAATGCATAAAAATCATTGGGATCATCAGAGACGCATGAAATTAAGTTTTTCAAATTATTCGTGAGTCGTGAGGTTTTTCTCGATACTGATTTACATGCAAACATGCTGCTGTTTATGGTCATAATAATGAACCATCTATTTTTTTTTTTGTTCTTATTTACTCCTGTGTTACCAACCATCAGCGATAATGGAGGGGCATCACTGCTGTTTGTTTGTGGTCTGAGTTTATGGCTGTTTTGTTCTGGCACAGAGAGAAAAAGCCTGTGAGTAATGCGGGTGTAATTTCCATGCTGCTGGGAGCCGGAGCTTTAAAAGCATCCGAAGACTCTTGAGAGCTCTTCATCTCTCTTGTGCATTTCCCTCCGTCCATCCGGTCTGAAGCCCCAATCTTCTGCCTGTGTATCAGTCTCTTTCTTCCCTCTCTCAGGCTAAAAGGCCTCAAAATGTTGCTAAAAACTCATTTGCATTTTACTTACATCTTGATTCTGAATGTGACCCGCTCAAAACCTCGGAGGAAAAAAACCCAAAAAAACTCCGAAGCAGCGGATCAAAACTCTGAAGCGATTGGTCTCTCCCGGAAGTCCACACAAACCAGGTAGATGTGGTGGAAAAAGTCCTTAAGTAAAAGTAGCAACAGCATCATGGAAAAATAATCCATTAAAAGCAAAAGTTCTGCATTCAAAAGTTTACTTCAGTACATTTTACTGCTAATAATTCTATACTTTTACTGAAGTATCAGAAGTAGAAGAAAAGTCCTCATTCTTTCAGAGAGTTAAATTATTGAAGCATGAACCTGTAAGAAGTATTTTAATGTTATCGGTCTAACTGCTCCATATACTGTTGGGGAGTTTAAACTCTAACAATGCAACATATTTTATGAGCTTATCGTATTGTTTTGTGTGTAAAACCTTATTCTGCAAAGTAGTGGAAATGTAGTGGAGGAAAAGTAGAAAGTCTCACAAAATGGAAATATATATTAAAGTAAAGTCCCAGTACCTCAAAACTGTACTTACTCAGTTACTTTCCACCCCTGCCAGATAGATGTGAAAAATAGACACGCAAAGGTTCGATTTTCGTCCAAGTCACAATTCAAATTTCACAATAAGAGCGTTACACGGACCAAACAAACGCAACAAATACAATAAATATTCTTGTAGCAATGAGACCTTGTATGTTAGAATTTGAATGGTTTGTCCACATATCTCTTATGCAAGAGTGTTGCTTGTGCAGTGGGGCAAATGCTAGACTTTGTCATGGAGTTTTTCCATTTCTGAACATTCAGAGTGGATTTTAACAATGGAATCGAACTTTTGAGCGTCTATTTTTCACATCTATTTAGGGTTAGGGTTTTTTGTATCTACTCCCTTAGGAAGCCATCACACCCTCTCTCAGAAAACATTCTAATCTGCTTTGACTTTTTGTTTCCTCTCTCTCTCTCTCTCTCTCTCTCTCTCTCTCTCTCTCTCTCTCTCTCTCTCTCTCTCTCTCTCTCTCTCTCTCTCTCTCGGAGTCCAGCTTCCTCTCCAACAGCTGAGTTACACTGTTGCCTGTTATTGTTTATGTCTCCTGACTTTAAGAGGAACCAACTATGTGTGGGACTTCTTCCCCCCCTGTGTGTGTGTGTGTGTGTGTGTGTGTGCAGACACATTCCCTTCCTGAACAGCAGCCCAGGACTGTCTATGAAATGTTTTTGGGCTCGTTAGCACAGACCGGATTTGAGTGAGGATATAAAGACAGGAGGTGCCAGTCCAACCTCTGACCCTCGCTGTGTTTCAACTTGTGAGTGAAGTACCAGCAAGGGGGTCGATCACAATATAACTAGTACTTGTGTGTGTGTGTGTGTGTGTGTCTTCATGAACAGCATCCCAGTATTATCTATGAAAGGTGTGTATGCATTAGTTCTGAATCAATTAGTCGATCAACAGAAAATGAATTGATTATAATTTTTTTTTAGTCATTTATCGAGTAAAATGCTTGCTGCAGAAATTTTAAGCATCACTTTGGGCTCTGGTAACTTGTGATGGGTATCTGTTATTATTTTTGACATTTTATAGACTAAATGATTGATCAATTGATTGAAAAAGTAGTTGATAATGAAAATAATCATTAGTTGCAGCCCTAGTATGAATGTGTATGTGTGTGTGTGTGTGTGTGTGTGTCTGTGGCATCTCAGCCTGTCGAAAAAAACCTTTCAGACTCTCTGTGCTGATGCGTCATTTACCTCCATTTTCCAGTGCAAACTACAGCTTCACTGTAATTTTCTTGGCAAGTAATGCCATAATTACAGAAATTAGGAGGGTAAATGTAAAAAAAATAAAAAAATAAAAATCAACCACTGTACGTAACGTATTTGGGAGCAGACAAGCCTTCTGTCTTCTCTCAGGAAACAAACCACTCAAAGCTGTCCTTTTCACCTCATTATCTTTTTTTTTGTGTGTGTGTGTGTGTGTGTGTGTGTGTGTGTGTGTGTGCGGGCCTGTTTGCGTGGGATTGAACGTGGAGAACAGCAACCAGGAGAGAGTTTCCCTCGTTCCCTTCGTCTCCGCTCCCGGGAGGAAAGCTTCAAACTGTCTTTGCGGAGAGACAGAAGGGAGCGGAGCGGGGAGGAATCCCGCTCTGGGAGTTGAACCAGCGTCTACATGAGCATTGTGTGGGAAGCTTTGATTTAGATCTGGACCCAAAACTGGGAAATCCCTGTGAGATTTTAGGGGGTTTTTTTTGTCCAAGAACGCGATTCACAGCTCAACATGTAGTTGGCTTATTGGACACACACACAAAACTGACTGCATGCACACTAGGGCTGCAACTAACGATTATTTTCATTGTTGATTAATCTGTTGATTATTTTCTCGATTAATCGATTAGTAGTTTGGTCTATAAAATGTCAGAAAATGGTGAAAAATGTGGATCAGTGTTTCCCAAAGCCCAAGATGACGTCCTCAAATGTCTTGTTTTGTCCACAACCCAAAGATATTCAGTTTACCGTCATAGAGGAGTAAAAAAAACAGAAAATATTCACATTGAAGAAGCTGGAATCAGAGAATTTTGACTTATTTTTCTTAAAAAATTACTCAAACCAATTAATCGATTATCAAAATAGTTGGCGATTAATTTAATAGTTGGCAACTAATCGATTAGTCGTTGCAGCTCTAATGCACACAAATAAATGGATGTGTGCAGGAGAAAATGAATACACACACACACACACACACACACACACACACACACACACACTAGTCAATACACGGACAGGTAATATTGGCAGACACTGTGTGCTTCTGTGTCTTTTTTTTGTGTGTTCTTGTGTTTCTAGACTCATGAGGACCAAATGTCCTCACAAGGGTAGAAAAATGAAGAAAATCCTCTAAAGTAAAGTCATTTTACCGGTCCCCGACGTATTTAAGGGGCTATTTTTGGGTTAGGACGTGGGTTTAGGATTAAGATTAGAATTAGGTTTGGAGATGAAGGTCCTCAGGAGTATAGTAATATAAATGTGTGTGTGTGTGTTTTTGTTGCCGTTCATTTATGCATTCATTTTAACCGGTATGTGAGTATATTTGTTTGTGTGTGCACTCAGTTTTGTGTGTGTATACTGCATGCACGTGCTTGTTCATTCATGCCTGTACTGTGTGTGTGTGTGTGTGTGTGTGTGTATGTGTGTGTGTGTGTGCGCGTGCGTGCGGCAGGACCATGCTGAGGTAGCAGCAGCCTGCAGGACAGCATGTCTGACGAAGAGGAGGAGCGGCTGGAGAGCAGGATGAGGGGGAGAGAGACCTTCTACATCAGCGACGAAGAGGAGGAGGAGGAGGAGAACGACGGAGACGACGAAGACGAGTGGATACCTGGTGAGTCAGAACAACAGACTGTTCAGACCTGAGCATTATGACTTAGCATTTCTAATAATAATGCAGCAGCTAATAAGCTGATAATGCAGCAATTTCCACCTGATCCACACTTAATTTATTTTTATTTATTTATTTTTTCTAAGCTGTACTTAGTATAAAATGTCAACCTCTTTTGCACATCATATTTCTGCTATGTTATGTTTACCTTTTTAACTGATTGTATGTCTGCAGAAAATTTATAAAAATTTGCTCCAAAAAAAAAAAAATGCAACAAAGTAAAAACTTCTCCACTATGACTCACATGAAAGAAAACGTGTGATCACACCTTTTAGAACATGTGACCTGGAGGAGTCTGGAACATATTCAAGCCTTTTTAAGCGATCGCAGCAGTTGACAGTTCTATGTAACGCAGATCTACGGTCTGTTCCTGGCTCTCTGCGCTCATGTTTGAGTCACGCTGGCTCATCCTTTTGTATTGTTAGGATCTGAAGTGACAGGTCCAGCAGCCTCCCAGGCTTTCCACAGGGCGCGGCTGTGGATTCATAAACCTGCTAATAAAATGAAGCCTTCGTGGCGTTCTTGTGATGTCAAAGCAGGCCAAACTAGACCGGTCCAGACCAGATCAGGCCGGTACAGACTCAGGACGAACCAAACTATCACCAAGTAAACAGTGTAAATTAATCTCAGCCTACACCACCGGTCAAAAGTTTGGACACACCTGATTGAATGTAGTATATTTTTTATTCTCTTTAAGCCATTTTGATTTAAAGGCTTCTGCTTAGTTGTTGATCCTATGTATGAATTTCTTTCCAAAGCCTTTGTCTTTCCATCAAGGCAAAGGGCGGCTGCTTTAAAGAATCTAAAATATAAGATGGTTTTGATTTGTTTAACACTTTTTTGATCACTGCATAATTCCATTTGTGTTATTTCACAGTTTTGATGTCTTTACTATTATTGTAAAATGTGGAAAATGGTAAAAATAAAGAAAAATGTGATGTGTCCAAACCAGTGGTGGAAGAAGTACTCAGATCTTTTACTTAAGTAAAAGTAGAAATACCACAGTATAAAAAGTAAAAGTCCTGCGTTCAAAATGTTACTTAAGTAAAAGTACAAAAGTATTAGCATCAAAATGTACTTAAAGCAACAAAAGTAAAAGTACTCATTATGCAGAATGGCCCATTTCAGAATAATACAGTATATATTATATTATTGAATTATAATTATTGATGCATTAATGTGTAAGCATCACTTTAATGTTGCAGCTGGAAAAGGTGGGGCTGATTTCCACTACTTTATATACTGCTGGGTAGCTTACAGTAATCTATAATAATACATCACAATTTATTAGTTGATTATATTTTGTATTAATAATCTAAGTAACTAGTTACTAGTAACTAGCAAAGTAACTAGTAACTTAAGTTATCAAATAAAGGTAGTGGAGTAAAAAGAACAATATTTCCCCATGAAATGTAGTGGAGTAGAAGTATAAAGTAGCATAAAATGGTAATACTCAAGTAAAGTACAAGTAACTCAAAATTGTGCTTAAGTACAGTATTCGAGTAAATGTACTTAGTTACTTTCCACCTCTGGTCCAAACATCTGACTGGTAGTGCATGTCAGATTTTGCATTGTTCACATCCATGTCCAGCGCAAACTACAGCTTCTGATTTCTCTGTTTTCTATTCTTCTTGGCAAGTAACATGGTAGTTTTCAGAAATTCGGTGGGTTTTTCTGCTTTACACACATATGGGAGCAGAGCGGCTCTGCACAGCAGCCTTTGGCCTTCAGTCTTCCCTCAGGAAACAAACTCCTCAAAACTCTCTCTCTCCTCTTCCTCTCCTCTCCTCGCATTTCTTCAGTTGCCAGTATGTGTTATGTAACCCAATGAATCATCTATTAGTTCTATTAGATGCTGAGTTGTGTGTGTGTGTGTGTGTGTGTGGATGTGTCTCTAGGAGTGTGTGTGTGTGTGTGTTTCTGTGTAGGAGGTAAGATTTAAACTTTAGTTGGATAACTTTAATGGCATCAGTGTTTGGATGACTTTGACTTTATTATGGAGAGAGAAAAGCCTGGGGTTTTTTAGTATTTGCAGTTTCTGGAATTAAAAAGGAGAAAGAGAGAGACAAAGAGAGAGGGGGGAGAGAGAGAGAGAGAGAGGTGTTTGTGTAATCAGAAGGCAACTTGTTAACTCGACTCCATATCATTTTGCGTTACATAAACTTAACGCACCACAGTGTCATCTCTCCCACGCATGTCATTTTTTTTCAGTGGCAAGTTGATTTACTGTGGAAAAAAACAGATTTAGAGTTTCAGTTTCATCCTAATTTACATAAGAGAGAGAGAGGCTGAGAGTAATGGAGAACAGAGAGAGGGGGGGGGGGGGGGCTTTGAGGAAGGGTGTGAGTTTCTTTGTTTTTTCCTCTTCTTCTTCTGTCCTTTTTCTTTCACTTCTTTCTTGCGCCCTCTCTTTCCTCCACTCACGGCCATGCGGACTCAGCTGTGTGTGTGTGTGTGTGTGTGTGTGTGTGTGTGTGTGTCGTTCACCCAGCTCAGTCTGGTTTTGGGCATGTCACTCTGACACAGTGAGAGGTTACACAAGCGTATTCTGAAAGGACCTCCCCCCCACTCACCCCCCCCCACCCACACACACACATACACACACACGCACACACACACACACACACATTAAATTCAATTCAATAGACTTTATTGGCATGAAAGTTTAGAACAATATTGCTAAAGCATTAAGCTACAGAGTGTGTGTGTGTGCTGGGTTAGCACTCTATCATATGATGACTATCAACAGTTTGACAAAAAATAATACAGTTCAGATGGGAATAAAGCAAGAAACAAAAACACAACACATTGATCAACGTGTGTGTGTGTGTGTGTGTGTGTGTTCCTCAGGTTGTGGCAGGTTAACACACATTGTGCAGTCAGATCTGCTGTGTTTCTTCTCCTCAGACAGACAGCTCCTCGTCTGGACTCGTCATCCAGCTGGTGGAAGTTGGGGATTTGGGAGCTGAGTTTGTTAAAGAACTTTTCTCTGGCCGGTTTGAATTATTCACATTTTAGGATTCTGGATTTTCTGATTTCTTTTGGTTGCCATGATTTGTTGTGTCTTCCTGTTTCGATTGCCAATTGGTTTCACTGAGCCTTTACCTGGTGAGGATCTGTCTCTGCTTCCTATCTCTGACAGTAGAGAGACATTCAGCTGATTTATATTCTCTGTTTAGGGTCAGAAAACATTCTAATCTGCTTCGACTTTTTGTTTCTTCTCTCTCTCTCTCTCTCTCTCTCTCTCTCTCTCTCTCTCTCTCTCTCTCTCTCTCTCTCTCTCTCCCTAATTCAATTGAATAAGCTTTACTGGCATGGCAGTTGTGTAACAAATTTTGCCAAAGCAACTGATTGAGCTCATCCATAAAAATGAAAGAAAGGTAAAACATACATTTGTCTCACAAACAGACATTACAGAAATCCATCATAACATGAAATAACAGAAGAACAACAATAGAACAGAAGAACATCTCTCTCTCTATCTCTCTCTCTGCCTCTCTTTCTTGACCTCTTCTCCTTTCTTTGTTACTTTTTCTTTCTTTTTTCTCTCTTCTGCAGTTTGTCTATTTTTATCCATCTAATTTTCTCTCTCTGTGTGTGTCTCTCTTCTCTCTCCATCTCTCTTTCTCCACGATGGAAAACATTTCTCGGATATAATTTATATGCAGATTAGTCTTTGTTTCAGTTCTGTATTGTTGCATTATGAGGGGGGGGGGGTGAAATATCAAAAGGATTTTTGTTATAGAAGCAATTATTATTGTCCTTGTAATTGTTGTCATTATTTTTTTTTCTGGAATGTAATTATTGTGCATTTCATCAGCGCCTGGCAGAAAATTTAGAGAGAAAACTTCAAATTCTCTCTCAGGATTTGAAGAAATGATTTATTAGTCCAGGAGAAATGGGCCAGAATGGTTCAAATTAGGGATTCAGGGTTGAAATAATGTGAAGACACCTATGTTTTGATTGCTAGTGAATACAATAGTACAAATGATGATGGTGTAAAGAAATATAAAGAAATTGCAATTTTAAGAAACCTGACATTACTATTTTCCAATATGCCCGCCTGTCATAGATAGTGAAATGGTAATGTTCCAAATATAATTTAATTGTCTTTCTTTAATGATCTGGACAGTTTAGGATGTTTTCCTTTTGCATATTCTATTCAAATCAAAACACAGATTTAGATATATTGTTTATTCCTATTATGGATTCTATGGATTCTTATGGATAGTTTGTCACACATAGAGGAAAACCCGATCTTTGGTAATAGTGGAAAGAAAAATGTCCACTACAGAGGATTGGGACCATTTTTGCGACCGTTCCAATCCTGCTTTTTATGCTTTAACGCAAATTTGAGCAATTCGTTTCACCTGGAAGATCAATTTTTTTTTTTTCTGGGGTGGGAGATGTAAGATGTCAGATGTCAGTCACACTTCCAGGAAATTGATGGTTTGTGAGTTTGTGAAACATTGAGTTTTTTCATGGATTAGCATTTTAAAAAGGTGGAATTCCTGGATATCGTACAGATGGTTCAGTAAGTTCATTTACATAGGTTAGCCAGCAGAACTGTGTTTCCTGTACAACCTCATATTGAGACACACATCTCTCATGACTGCCAACGCGCCCCACACACACACACACACACACACACTGTCTATCTGTGATATTAAGGACAAACACATAGGCTGCGTCACACACACACACACACACACACACACACACATATATACATTCATTCTACCTAATTCTATAGGCATTCTATAGTGGGCTCAGTCAGATTAAGGTCAGAGAGTGTGTGTGTGTGTGTGTGACGCAACTAACAGTATATATGTTTGTCCTTAATATGACAGATTGCTTGTTCTGTTCGGGGCCTACGCAGCATGGACCTGTGAAGAACTTACACACACACACACATATACACACACACACACACTTTCACTATCTCTCAAGCAAACACTCCTAGCGCTCTCTCCCTTTCTCTCTTGCATACACACTCGGTTTCCCACTGACATTCAAACACACCTTCTTCCTTTCTCTCTCTCTCGCACACACACACACACACACACACACACACACACACACACACACACAGACACACACACGTTACATGTTGTCCTAATTGCAACAGTAGTACCCTTTTTGATGTTGTGTAGCCATTATGCTGGATATGCAGTTATGTAGGTTCTGTGTGTGTGTGTGTGTGTGTGTGAGCCAGCGAGAGACCATTAATCATCCGACATGAGGGTTTTTGTCCTAGTGCCTGCTTTCATGCCAGGGCTTATAAAATGTTTTTACCACAACAGTCGTCTAACATTTTGTAGAATAAACCCAGTGCAGCCTGGAGGTTAGAGCAGAGGGTTTGTGACTGTGAGGTTGCCGGTTCAATTCCCGGACCAGAGATATTAAAGGCTTTACTGAGGTGTAATATGACTAGTAAATATCAGCAGAGGTTCCTGAATGGTAGCGAGTGAAACAAAGTGATTTCTGCATTCAAAAACACAGGAGTGGGCCGAGGCTGTGTGTTTTTGTTGTTTGATGTTCCTCCTGCCACACCAAGGTCCATTCAAAAATCTGTCCTTTCTTTTTGACTTGCATATTGGCGAAAAACCCACATCATAAAATATAATTTGAGACTTTATCACTAATCGGTAGGGTGTTCTGGTAAATTCGGCATGTGACATAATCCTCCAAACAGCTCGAATTTTAACGGACCGGCCCATTTATGCGCCGGGGGAAGTGGAGTTACTTCACACACAAAGCGACACATAGCGACTTCTTATAGTCTAGTAGGAAGGTGGGGTCCCCATGCACCCCACTGATATATTTTTCTAACTTAGTTTTTTGTAATCCTCAAGGTGTCTAGTAAAAAATTTTCATGTTCCCAACTCGAAATATTGTCCCAATATTGTCCGTTTGGCGGCCATCTTTGTGGCCATCCTGGATTTCCGATGAAAATCGATAATCGGCATAACTTTTGAACTAGACATCATACAGAGAGTGTTATTGTCATGATTTTAACAAGTTTGATATATTAAAACTCGAAAAATAAGAAAAAAGTCTGTATAATTTACACTCAAAATTTTGCAAAATATCTGTCTGCATATATACCAAACTATATGATCCATGCGAACTCTGGAATCAGCTAAAATTGACAGTGATTTGGGTAAAATAACAAAATATGAGTTAAATAAGTCAAAATAACAAGGAAAATGAGATTATTATAATAATATTACAAACAAACAAACAGCGCTAACTCAGTAAAACATGATAGAAGGTTCACTGTTGTTGATAGTGAAACCTGCCCACCATGCTGATGATTGTCTCGCTCTACTACGGAGGGCAGAGTGTTGTTGTCATGACAACACTGAATAATAGAGGCCAGCACTGGACCGCAAATTACACATAGAACCTTTAATATACTGTAATTATGGTAAACAAATGAGATCATCACTGAGAAGGCTGTCAGCCTCTATCAGCCTCTACTGGTCTCTACTCTCTGCATCCTCCATTGTTTCTCCACCTGGTGGATCTGGAGGTAAAATCTGCTGGATCGCTTTACGGCACAAAACAGGAAGAGGTTCTGTTCTTCCAGAGCAAACGGAGCTAAAGCTGAAAGAGTTTTCTGGCAGCAGATGGTGGAAGGAGGGGAAGGAAGATGGGGGGGAAAAATCACTTCCAACTCCTTTTCATTGTGTGTCTCTCTCTTTCTCTCTCTCTCTCTCTCTCTCGTGACATCATCACCACCCGCCGTCTCCCGCGTCTGTCGCGCGGTTTCCGTAGCAACCGTCTCCAGGACGCCGGCTCGCTCCGAGTCGTGACGGTTTCCTCCTCCGCGTTCTTTCCTCCTCCCTCTATCCATCCTTCTCTCTCTCTCTCTCTCTCTCTTTCCCCCATTTCCCCCCCTCCTTTGTTTTCCGCTCTACCTTCATTCTCCTTTCCTCCCTTTTCTCAGTTTTTTCTCCATCTCTCTTTCTTCCTCTCTTCTCTCATCTTCATCCATCTCCATTGATCTCCTTTCATCCCCCTTGTCCCTCCTTTTCCTTCTAATCTTGTTAAATCTAATTAGATTTTTTTTTTTTTTTACATATTATTCTTCTTTTAACCTATTTTCCTTAATGTGTTTTTACCATTTTTGGTGTTATACTTTCATGTAAAGCAGATTGTAAACTAAAGTGCTATATAAAGTTTATTATTATTTCCCGGCCACTTTTCTGTCTATTCCTCAGTCTATCTATCTATCTATCTATCTATCTATCTATCTATCTATCTATCTATCTATCTATCTATCTATCAAATATAAGAGCATGAGAAACGTGGTATTACCGGAGTCATGCATGCATGCTATTCTGAGGTTAACCATCAACTCCTAAGAGTAATAAAATACAACTTTTTTACATATACATATATATAAAGGTGTGTTTTGCTACTCTCTATTGCCGATTGATCTAACAGTGATTCAACCTATATCCAGTTCATGCAAAGCTTTAACATTTGCTGTTCTAAACAGCCGGTGTCTGGGGGAAATAAATCGTTTTCCGCATAGAAAGTGATGCGTTTTTACATTTCTGGTTTGTTTGGAATAAACAGAAGAAGAAGAACTGGGTAGTTACCATTAAAAACTGATAAGAGCTTTTGTAAACTTACGTAAGGTCGGAGCAGAGGAGTCAAGTGAAAGAAGCTGAATAATTTGTCTGCTTTTCAGATTGTACCATAATTTATTTCTCCCTCTTATTCCTCCTTGACACACCCTTGACAGCCTCATGTCATGACGTGTAACACAGCAGCCATTTTCATGTGTTTTGAAACATATGGTAAGAGAACCTCGATATAAACATGATGCGATCCAACGGTTTCACTCATAGAACACAGTAGCTATTTTCAGAAAACTGTTGTTAGGTGAAATTCATCAACACACACACACACACACACACACACACACACACACACACACACACACACACACACGGAGGAGGGACAAAATGATTCTGAATACATGGTGTATCCTTCAACTGTACATGTGTTATTTTGGCTTTGAATGAAAGCGACCTGACTGGGTTATATACACACACACACACACACACACACACACACACACACACACACACACACACACACACACACACACACACACACACACACACTTGAGAAAGAACAGGATGGATATGGAAGTTGTTTTCTGAGAAAGGTTTTATATGACTACAGTTGGAAGTGTGTGTGTGTGTGTGTGTGTGTGTGTGTGTGTGTGTGTGTGTGTGTGTGCGCACTCATGTTTCATGTTCAGGGTCACCGTTTCCCTTCTGCTCTCCTTTTTCCCTCATTTTGATGACACACACACACACACACACACACACACACACACACACACACACACACACACACACACACACACACACAACCAGGAACTCTGTGTGTGTGTGTGTGTACATAACGGTACAGTGAAGAAGCAAGGCCATTAGTCAAACAGTGACTTTGAGAAATGGACTAGGGGAGGTGGGACCAGCTGCCCAAAATAAAATAATACTCTTCAGCAACACAGCGCTGCTGGGATGCCTGTTCTAGGTCAGGTGTGTGTGTGTGTGTGTGTGTGTGTGTGTGTGTCCAACTTCTCTTTGTCTGCCTCAGGGTTTGTAGTGAATGTGCCTGTGTGGACTCAACCACCATGAACGTGTGGGTGAGTCTGTGTGTGTGTGTGTGTGTGTGTGTGAACAGATTGAGGGCTGTGTGCTGTATGTTGCTGGCTCTCAACAGCTCAGATGAGGGTTTCATAAGATTTAGTCATATCTTTCATAATATAAACACATACACACACACACACACACACACACACACACACACACACACACACACACACACTCCAGAGAGCAGGAGGGTAATAGTCTGTTAATTAGCCTGTTGCTCCCTTGCCTGTGTGTAGGTGTGAGCGTGCAGAGAACACTCTCTCCTCAAGTTCAAACAGAAGAAAAAACAAGTAAACACGTCCGTCGTCCCCCACGTATGACGCAGGCGAGCCTCAGCCAATCAGCAACAAGATGCATCATCACACCCAGTTTCATCAAAATTGGATGAGCAGTGTAGCAGATACAGACTCTCAAAGTTTGACATTTTGATCTTTAATTATAGCGCCCCCATCAGGCCAGTGACATTTTTAAACAGCAGAATGAAGCGCCAAAATGCATAATTTATCCAATTTCATCAAAATTGGACCAGTGGTGTCAGAAATATCACATTTGAATTTAAAATTTTGACGCTTAATGCCTACCATACACTAGAATACTTTGAAAAGACTTTTAAAAGACTAAAGTCTGACACCCTGTCACATCTAAAGACAATGTGTCATAAGTCACTGAGTTTTTAGTCACAGACTATAAGATTTTGCAAAGACTGCCTACCATACACTAGAAGACTTTAAAAAGATACACACACACACACACACACACACACACACACACACACACACACACACACACACACACACACACGTGTATGTATGAGAGAAAGGGAGAGAGGGAGCACTGCAGCCAGATTATATGATTGAAGCTAGCGATCTTCAGCTTAAAGTTGAGATGAAATGAAAAATGCATTTTTAACCCTTTTAGATCACATCCCCGGTCATATTGTGCACCTATTTAACAATATATGCCAAAAAAAATACAAAAAATCCATTTCTTTGTATTCTTATATCAAAATCCAATCATGTTTTCTTCCTGTAAAATAAAATATGCCGCGTGCTTACGTAAGCATGAACCAACAAATTTCAACCAATAATATCATGACATCCACCTATCAATCATTCTTCAACTTGGTGTGTGTGGAGCCAACAGTCCTCTGTAGCTCCGTATCGCGCTGAACTCTAAGCCCCGCCCACTGTTTAGTGGTCCAATCAAATGCAAAGGATTTGATTTAAATCCCTCTTGTAACTGTACACCGCTCAAATATTCCGTTTCACTGGGAAATACGTCACAGTACAGAAGCTAAAGACGCTCTAACTTCCGTTTCAGTGGGACTTTAAACGTACGGTTAGCTCGTAGGCTAATAGCAAACATTACAGTAGCTAACGTTAGCTTGCAAGTAGCCCCGTTCGGGACAGTGGTTAGCTAGCTAGCTATAGCATATATAATGTTACTATCTACCCGGTTTGCTGCTTCCTGTTTTGGTGCTGGAGAGCGCAACTATTGGTTGTTGACAATGTTCACGTCATTGAACTTCACTAATTGCATGAGCCAAGACTCAAGACTTCCGATAATATTAAACATGTTTGATTTTATCGGAACGTCAAGACGAGAAAAAGACTGACTCGGACTGAGTTTTCTGACCAGCTTACACCAAATGATCGAGATGACGGGAGCGCGCCACAACTCTAGCAAAACTCTCATGATTTTATTCCGACACTGGAAATTTTTCTGCGACAGTGAAATCGCTTGAAAAGTTGTTTGGTGTAAGGTCACCATAAGTTATAGCTCCCCCATTAGACCAATCGGTGAAGTGTTTTCAAACACAGGAACACGGCGCCAAAATGCATCATTCTTCCAAGTTTTGTATAAATTGGACCAGTGGTGTCTGAGATACATTTGATTTAAGAAATTTTAACGAAATGCATCATCTCTCCAAGTTTCATCGAAATTGGGCCGGTGGTGTAGCAGTTATGGCCTTACAAAGTTTGAAATTTTGACCTTTAATTATAGCGCCCCCATCAGGCCAGTGAGTGTATTTTTTTCCAATCACCGGAACACAGAGCAAAGATGCATCATTCCTCCAAGTTTTGTCAAAATTGGGTTTATTTTGGCGTTTTATCCAAGCCAGATCCTTACCAGATAATTACTCAAACCGATTAATCGATTATCAAAATAGTTGGCGATTAATTTAATAGTTGACAACTAATTGATTAATCGATTAATCGTTGCAGCTCTAGTCAGCATAGTTATCTCCAGCTTGGTTTACTGTGGCACAATCTATTACATAATTAGAATTATCATGACCAATAATTTGTATTGAAAGAGCATTTTGTTATGCGACAGAGTAAATTATCAGAACAGGTCTTTTGATACTGTAAATAGAATCAGACCATGATTTACTGAGTTTTCATTTAAATGTCAATAGGTATCATAAGCTGTATAGATGATGAATATTTCATCATGGTCATTATTTTTATTGAAGGTTTTATTCTTTTTAGTGCCTGTTCAATCGATGCTGAATCCAAAAGCAGTTCTGGTATCTTTTGGTTTCGGTAGCAAATTTGAGGCGATGGCACTCAGAAATACCACTTCCCATTGTATAACATTTATCTGTGTGTGTGTGTGTGTGTGTGTGTGTGTGTGTGTGTGACCTGATTAAAGACTGAACAGAGTGAAGTGTAGGAGGTGTAAGAGTAACACCAGCTGGTCTGCATACTGACACACCAGACTGCCAGGTCAGACAGTGTGCGTGTGTGTGACAAATAGATGCGTGTGTGTGTGTGTGTGTGACAAATAGATGTGTGTGTGTGTGTGTGTGTGTGTGTGGGTGAAGCAGAAAACAGAATTTAGAGCACTCTGTAGCACTCTGTAGCACTCTGTAGCACTCTGACACGGTGTCAAAGTGCCTCTGAGTAAAGCTGGACTCAGATTACAGGAGTTTTTCACCGATTTATCCCCGATTCGCTCCTCCCGACAATCGGAGGAGAAATCTGGATCTGAGTCTTGGTCGGAACCAAAGTTCGGCGCAGAATATCTGGTGCTGTGAGCTGTGTACAGATCAGATCTGAACCCTCCCGAACCGTTCGAAGACTCATCGGAGCTGCCCGGATAATTTCATAACTTTCTCTCTCCACAAGCTCCCCAGAGCCGCTGAAGCTCAGTCCCTCTCAGATAGCAGGAGTATTATACACAACCTGGAAGGTAGACAGGAAGAACGGATTTAAACTGGATCAGGATAGTTTTAGTACAGTGGGGGCTAACGTTAACGCCATGCCTGTGTGTTTCCTATGTTTCCTTCCATGTTGGTGTCGGTGACGTATATCGTGTGAGACGAGAAGATGTAGTTCACTGAGCGGCTTCACACAAAACTAAACGTTACTTTACTGTTTTACCACAAACTGCCACTTTCTTGACTTGCGAAATTATCTTTTAAACTGACAAAACATCATATGTGTAATTCATGGCACCATTCAAACGGGATCAAACAATTATTTGTCTCTCGCCGTTGACTACCGTACATATTTTTCCTGAAATAAGGTCCCATGGGGGGCAGTGGAAGGGGAGGGGCTTAGGCTCTCTATGACAAACAGATATTAAAACTGACAGTTAAATTCTCACCTCCGGACCGGACAGCCCGCTTTATGTCTGTTCCTCCAAACATTTCCTCATCCAAACTCGTCTGGCCTTTCACTTTTCTTTGGCAAACTACTGAACACACCAAAGCCAGCTGTTCCACCTCCATGTTTTGGAAACATCTTAATAATCTTAATAATATCTTGTAGTGTGTGATGCACCGTAATTTTCTAAACTTGTAGTGTGAGCTTGTTTTGCGATTTGAGAGAAGAAAATCGGTTAAGTTTCTCCTTATGTGCGTGATGCAACCCGAACTCGTCATCAAATACACCTGCTGTGTGTGTGTGTGTGTGTGTGTGTGTGTGTGTGTGTGCC
>NW_027283420.1:0-20064 GCF_046629955.1 Centroberyx affinis | reverse complement strand
TTATCTACAGCTGAAATTTGAATTTATTGTATAAGGAAGGTGAATGTTTGTCTAAACGCCCAAACACTCTCAGCACATATATGTGGCCTTCTGTTGACCTGAAAATATGAATAAATGCATCATTTTGCACATCCTCTATATATGCTGTAATTACACGTTGTTTTTCTGTATCGTATTACTATTGCTGTTGTAACCAGTTTCCCCACATGAATGATTAAAGTTGAATCTAATCTTTGTAACACAAAAATCAAACCAAAAAAACTGCGGATGTTTACAAAAAGAGTCCATGAGGGTTTTATTTTGAAAATTGTGACCGGAAGTTCTGTATTCCGTTCTGGCTAGCTTGACACTGGGGGAAATAGCTGGAGTGAAAGCAGCGGAGGAGCGCTCAGACCGATCAGCCCGTACAATCAACAGCACGGACAACAAACAGCTCCGTTACAACTTGTCGGTTGCACATCGATGTTGTTCATGGGTTAAACGACGACGGAAAACTAAAAACAGTCGAGGCGGCTGTTATAGCGAGACAATCCTTACCGGGAAACTTGGAATGACACATTATTTTCCCCAAGTGGACTTTCCTCATCTTCTTCTGATCCGCCGCCGCCGGTTGAATCAACCGCTTGTTTTGGCACATTTTATCTCTGATGTCAACCTGCTGCCGTCGGTTTCTGACCTGCAGACAGACACTTTCTCACCACGGATCGTCAGATAGACCAAGTAAGTGGGAATCGTTAATATCGACTCGTTGCTGCAGAACTTGACTGTTATGTGTGTGGATCTGACAGCAAGTACAGTTAAAGCCAAGTTGCATCATCTGTCCAGCTGTCAAAATTAGCTGCGTTTTCAACTCTGGCAGATTGGCACGGCGAAATGTCTTGCCTGCTTTTTACTTTGATTCTCGATTATTTATTTTTTTATTTTTTTATCTTTGTGACATTTTCGACTAGCTAGCTAATGTTTGCTAACAACACGAACTATCGAGGAGAGTAAAGAGTTTTTTGGACCAGTGTAGAGGGGTTTTGAGTGTGTGTGGGGGGGGGGGACAAGAGATAAAAACCTGGAAAATACCGAGGGGCAGAGGTGTGTGTGTGTGTGTGTGTGTGTGTGTTACCCGGCGATGTGTGGCTGAGGTCCGGTGGAGGACTGTCAAGAAACCCCGGTGGCTGCATGTTAAACGCCTTGTAGTATTGTCAAATTAACGATCTTTGCGTGCGACTCGTGTGTTTTCTGAACCACATTAGAATTAAGTAGGGTCGTTTCTCGCCTCACGGATATTTGTTTCGTTATTTATTTTTTCTATTTTGTATCGACGTCAATTGGATATACCCCAATATTGTCAGTTATCAGCCATTACTCTACTTTGTCGCCATAAATTCAAGCGGGTTTGGGAGTTTTGGTGGCAAATTATATTACACGTAACGTTAGGGATTTTACCGTACCATGTGTTTTAGTGAATTGACGAACCCTTACGCTTTTTTTTTTTGCGTTAATATTTTCCTCCTTATCAGCGTCATTACTGTGTTATTACCGTTGAAACGTCGAGAGACTCGCGTGCTTTGGCGCGTATGTATGTATGTGTGTGTGTGTGTGTGTGTGTGTGTGTGTGTGTGTGTGTGTGTGTGTGTGTGTGTATGTATGTGTGCGCGCGCGCCGGAGAGCTCGGTCGGCACGGATTTGTTTACAAATAGTAGTCTCGTGCTCAGGAAGGGTTGCTACTACCGGCTGCCCCCTCGCGGCCGGATCGGTATATAGGTTGGTAGGTCAAACTGGAGAGGAGGGAGACAAAAACAATGCTGATAAACTTAACATAATAATGTAAAATACACGCTGTTTCAACCGGTACTTTTTACCGGTGCAATCTGTGGCCTGTTTGTTGTCGAGTAAAATTACAATTTGCTCTCCAATGTTGTTATTTTTTGTGTGGAATCATTACTTTATTATGTTTTTATTCAGGTATTCTTCAATTTACCATGCTTAGAAGACACAGAACCCACTTTGGAACAGTATTACTCACTGCATATCACTTTCTCATGGGTGTGTGTGTGTGTGTGTGTGTGTGTGTGTGTGTGTGTGTGTGGCTCAGGCTGCCAGTGACATGGCCCGTGCAGAGACCATGGAGAGTGTAGCAGAAGCCGGAGGAGGAGGAGGAGGAGGAAACGGCCCTCTCCCCCGCCACAACAGCTGCCGTATGGAGCTGCCTCGGCCCTTCCACGCCTGGCCCGGCCTGCTCACCTCCACCGCCGTCACCACCGCGCCCGCCGGCGCCGTTCACAGCCACCACCACCACCACCACCTCCTCCACCCTCTGCAGGCGCTCTACCTGCCCTGCCCGCTGCCTTACCTCCGCCCGGAGGAGCCGGAGGAGACCCAGACCCGGCGGTCGTCGTCGTCTCCCGCGTCGCCGCCATCGTCCACGGGTCCCGGTGCTCCCGGTGCCTACGCAGGAGCACGGACAGGTAGGATCATGGCATTCTTAATAAACAGAAGAAAGTAGAGCTGCTGGGGCTTGTGGTCTGCAGGAGGGAAGCGTAGACTTGGTAAAAAACACACTTTGGAGCAGGGCAAGAAGCTTTTTTCATTCATCAGCCAAAATATACCAAACACTTTCACTGTTTTACCAGCCAATTATGATTTCTAGAGTTGAAAATAACCTTTAACCAGCATTCGTCTCATGGCTGGTGTCAGATTTAACAAATAGTAGACATCTCATTTTAGATTTAAACTATTTAAACGCTATATAAATACCCAAATTTGTGAATGTGTGACAGTTGTGAGGTTACTATTATTGCAATATCAGTTCAGTTATATCATTTGGCCTTCTCAGTAATGTAATAAAACCCAATAATGTAGTAATTGTTACATTAACAGGAAGAGATATTAGGTAGGCTTTTATTACATTAATGGGACATTTATTACATATATGCAACACTATTTGCTGCCAATTGTTATTAGGTTACTGGGAAGCTGCTACTTTGCTGTAACAAGTGTTGTGTCATATTTACACTACACTACACGGGAAAGTTCCTCCTTTGATTGACAGAAAGGGGGCGAAATGGAACGTGTGAGGTCATCAAAGGGAGACGAACTACCGGTATAAAAAAAAAAAACCGCAAACAAACACCCAGATCTGAGTCTGTGCACGTCAGTAATCATTTACCGGCATGAAGAGTGAGCAGTGATTTTACACCTGATGTACTGCCTGACTCAACGCTGCTCGTGCGTGTCAGACAGAAACAACAGATTGTTGTACAGAGACGGGTGGAGGACGAAACCTGTCACCTATCCGCTCAGGGCAGTTTGTCCTCTCTACCTCCACCCTTAAGTCAACAGTACAGTTATCAGTTGGCAGTTCAGCAGGCTAGCGGCTGTTTGCCATCGCGCTCGGGGGCCATATTTCCAAGACGGACATTGTTTTTGCGGTTTGGTTCGTTTTTTTTTTTCTTCGCCAGACGCTTGGTGCAGTTTGTACAAGATGGAGAGGAGACACACCGCAGCTGTTGCAGGGATCAAACCTGTGACATCTCTCTGTTGCAGGACGGCCTTTGTAACCCGTAGGCCGCAATAGATAGGACTCAGACGATCAAACAGCTCCTACCGGTTTTGTACACGAGACAAAGCACAATGTCTGTCTGACTGAGTTCATGAGGTGCAAGTGGGGGAAATTACATTGTTAAGCATATGAAGCCAAATACGATTATACAAAAATAAATGCACTCTTCTTTCCATGCAGATAAAAAATATTTATTTCTCACCAACCAAGTTTTGGCCGTGAGAGTTTCAGATTCAGACTCAGAAAAATGTATTATCCTAATCATATGACAGAAGATTGTCTTTGGCATGGGCTCATGTTCTATTTCTTATTTAAAATGTCCATTGCAGTGGGGATGAAGGACTCTTTTGGCCAGAGTTTAATCTTTTAAAAACTGGATTATCCAAATGAAATCAGCGGGTTGTTATTTAATTAGTGTGTACTCCTTATTACTGGTAGGTTTGTGATTGAGGAATAGAAGCTTATTCTACTGCTGCCCTCTTTGTTAGTCGCTCTGGATAAGAGCGTCAGCTGAATACCTAAAACGTAAACGTCTGTCGGTTGTCAGTTGGTCTCTGCAGTAATTTCAGCAAGATGAATTCTGCATATTTATTGTAATTGCCGATTAAAGTGATTCTGTGAGTGATGTGATTCCCGGTGGCTGCAGTAGTAAATTATGTCTCAGTTTGTTTTATTTGGGCTCTTGTGTGCAGTCAGAGGAGACAGGCAGGAGAGTCGGGGGGGAAGAGCTGGTCCCTGGTTGAGGGACGGAGCGCTGACAGGTTGGATTATTATGGGATGGATGGCTCAGGAGGGTTTACAGGAAAGGCAGGTTTGAATTTTGGCACTGTGCCATCGTGTTGTGGCACAGTAGTAGCAATGTAAACAGACAAGTTGCCCTCCCTCCTCCCCCTCCCCCTCCTCCTCCTCCTCCTCCTCCTCCTCCTCTCTCAGCTGTAGGTCAGCTGTGTGTCGGGGCATGTTCAGACTTGTCCTCCACTCTCGGGCTGCTGCAGAGAAACAGTCTGCAGCGTTTCCTCCTGCTCTGAGCCGCTCAGCCAGGCAGCACACACCAGACCACCAGTCAGTTTGTCTGCCAGTTAATCAGTAAGCCAGTCAGTCAGTCAGTCAGTCAGTCAGTCAGTTAGTTTGTCTCTGCAGCAGTCAGTCAATCAGGCTAATCAGCCAGTCTACAAATCTCTCAGGCAGCTACCCTGTATACCAGCCAGCCCATCAGTTAGTTAGTTAATTAGTTAATTAGTCAGTTTGTTAGTTAATCAGTCAGTCTACTAATCACACAGCCAGTCAATCTGTAAACCTGCCAGCCAGTCAGTTAGTTAATAAGCTAGTTAGTCAGTCAGTGTGTTAGTCAGTCAGTCAGTCAGTCAGTTAGCTGTTTAGTTAGGTAGTTTGTCAGTCAATCAGTCATTCAGTTAGCCAGTCAGCCAGCTAGTTAGTCAGTCAGTCAGTTAATTAGTCATTCAGTTAGCCAGTCAGCCAGCTAGTTAGTCAGTCAGTCAGTTAATTAGTCATTCAGTTAGCCAGTCAGCCAGCCAGGTGTTGAGTTAGTCAGTCCATCAGTCTGTCAGACAGTCAGTCAATCAGGCTAATCTGTCAGAAAACCAGTCACTCAGCCAGCTAACCCATAAACCTGCCAGTCAGTCAGTCAGTCAGTCAGTTAGATAGTCAGTGAATTATTTAGTTAGGGAGTTTTAGTCTGTTAGTTGAAGCGATCTATCTCTGTTAGTGTGAATGGTTTGGCCAGCCTCTCATGCTCTTATTCAATGGGCTGTCTGTTTCTGTTTTGACCAGTGGTGGTCTCTCTACCACACACACACACACACACACACACACACACACACACACACACACACACACACACACACACACACACACACACACACACACACACACACACACACACACACACAGACACACATCCCACCTTCCGGCCAGGGGTCTCCCTGTCTCCTTGTCAGTCTCTCAGCCTATCAGACAGACAGGTTCAGCGTCAGCCCCGCCCCCTCTCATCTCGCCCACCCTATCACAGCTCGTCCCCCTGGTCTGTGCACCAATAGGACGGAGTCGTCTCAAGGATCGCTGGCTTAGAGTTACCTTGGCAACAAGCCAGGGTTTTCCCGTTTTTCTGCCGCTCTCTCTTTTTGGTCTTTCCTTCTCTCTCTCTCTCTCCCCGTCTAGTCACCTGCATCTTTAAGGATCAGTTGTAATCCTCCTAGTGAAGCAGATGCTGTGGTTGCCAGGGGTGCCCGTCTCTGTGGCAACGACAGGGTTGTGGTTGCCGGGGGCGCCCAGCTCTGTGCCAGAGACCGGGGCCTGGGATGGCGATGCGATACAGACCTCTGCTGCACTGTGATTGGACAGTGCAGAGTGCAGTGGGTCTCCGAGTAGAGGAGTGTTTCTCAAAGACAAGCTGGGGACCCAAAGGCGGGTCGCAGGAAGATTAAAACTCGTCCCAAAGAGCTGACAGCACTGTTCAGAGGAACTCATATCCAAAGCTACTGGCTGTCTCATGTTGCCAGTGGAGAAATTAATTTGAAAATGTGTGCCACGACATAAAGTTGGAAAAGTACTTATTTTCTATTTTGAACATTTAAAATGATTAAACACAGAAAGAGGAGAAGAAAGTAAATAATTGTATGCTTTAACTGTTGATGCTTTAACTGCGGGGGTCATAATGAATAATACCTATTATTACTGATATTTAAATAATAATACTAATAATAATAAATAATCATAATTTTGTAAATCACTTTTCAAAATACTCTTAGAAAGTGCTATAACAATAAAAACAACTTTTTGGAACAGTAACAAAGTGCTGTAAAATGAAAAGGAACAAAAATAATAACATTAACTCTATATCAGTTTTCATAAAGTGACAATAAGTCTTGCTGCTGTAACGTCTCCTCTTAAGGCAGCGCGGCCTGAATAGGTTTAGTCCTGTTTGTCACGCTAAACTGACCAGACAGAAGGTATAGGTATCTGTCCATTTACAAAAACAGTCTGTAAACACACAATAAACACACACACACACACACACATTCTTCTCCATACCAGACTTATTAAGCAGATTAAGAGATTATTCTCCCAAGTTCCATGAAGAGGAAAATAAGTCACCGTCACCCCAAAGAGCTCAAGCTAAACAGTCTCCTCAACAACTGTGTGTGTGTGTGTGTGTGTGTGTGTGTGTGAAAGCTAAATAGTTTCAGCCAGAACAATATTCCACACCAAGTTTTCTTTCAAAGGCACTTTACTATAGTGATGTGATGATCTGCATTGGACTAAACATCAAGGTCATTGTGGGGGATTTTAGGGTGAAGTGTGTGTGTGTGTGTGTGTGTGTGTTTGGGTGTGTGTTGGCTGTTTATCCAGTAAATAGTAAGTCTGTCTTGCTAGGCAGCATAGCCTGTAGCCTGTGTGTGTGTGTGTGTGTGTGCATGATTTGGCCGACTGTCTATATGTGTGTGTAAAACTTAAAGAGGCTATTACTGTACGCTGCTCGTTGAGAATCAATTAAGCATGACCAGAGGCTCTGTGTGTATCACATAAAGCACCTCTTTCTCTTTTTTACATAAACATTTCACCCCAACAGAGAGACACAGAGTCAGAGCATGAGGAAGAGCGACGGTAAAGACGAAAAGAGAGAGTAGTAGAAATGCATTTTTTTTGTGTTAAAATCCCCTTTTTCTGAATTCTTCTTGCTTGTTTTCCTGTGCAGAGTCGGACGGAGCGGAGAGCCAGCGGGCCTCCAGCCGGCGGGGCCCTCTGCCTGACCTGCTGCCCCGGAACGAGCGGCCGTCCCGGGCCTCGCCGCGCCACAGAGCCCCCGCGGGAGGAGAGGCGGGGCTGGAGCCGGAGGTGAGGAGGGTGGCCATGCAGCTGAGGGCCATCGGAGACGACATGAACGCCTCGATTCTACGCAGAGCGGTAAGAGCCGGGGTCAGAGTTCACACAGCATTTCTGCCTTCACTTAGCCTTCTGTTAGGAGCTTTGTAAATGGCACTTGAAGTAATCTGAACCCTTAAAATGGGTCTTGAATGATGTTTTGGGGGGGGGTGAAGACGCCACAATTTGCACCAAAAGTGTTTGAATCAGTTTATTTGCACAGTTAATCTGAACTAAAACTAAACTGAGCTAAACTAGACTAAACTAGAGAACAGTGACAGAGAAGTGAATTAAGACTTTGATTGTTGAAAAGTTTTTGATGATAACGACGATGAGAAAATGAATCCTTCAGTTGCATAAAAAAAAAAGCTTAAAAATCTTCCCAGTTCAAGTAAAAATTGAAAACAAAATCCACCTTAAAAGTATGCACAATTTTAAAAAAAACCCACAAAATTCTTTAAAAATAAAAGCACTCCTGGATTTATTGTAGTTTGGGAGAAACAAGAAAATGTTAATCACTCATATCCAGAGCATAATTAGTCAGAGTACTTGTTGCATTGTGCAGAAAAACATCACAACACAACTGGAGACGTCCAGTTCAGTCACAACAGCTTTTTCTTTTCTCCCTTCTCGCTCTCTCTGCCTTTCACAAACAATAAAACAAAGGTGGCTTTAACAGTTTCAGCTCGGTCCCACACCAGCAGCAGAAATGATGTTTCCTCAGTTTCCCCCGCCTCGCACAAACAAGGAAATGTGGGAAATGAGATTTGAGCGATTTGACGGTTCGCATAATGGAGCGCCACACGTTTCTCCAGCGGCGGTGGCGGCGGGGAGTCTCCGACGCGCGTTTAGAAATTTGCGACTGAGCTGTGGACGTTTGTCATGCAAGGCGTCAATAAGATAATCAGATAACAGCTGCTGGTGTAGAAAACCTGCAAGTCGGGTAAAGAGGCTGAAGTGTTGAAAACTTCGGAATACAAAAGAAAAATAATATAAGTAATACATGAACATTAGTCTTACTCCCAGTAAGCAGGTTATTCTGTATCGACTTCAGTTTTTTCACTCCACCTGAGATGAACTCGTGTGTGTGTGTGTGTGTGTGTGTGTGTGTGTGTGTGTGTGTACACTGTTTTCTGTGTCCTTGAACACTGTATCATCACATTGATTCACTCTCTCTCTCTCTCTCTCTCTCTCTCACACGCACACACACGCAAATATCTTATCAGTTCACTGTGTGCATGCATGGATGGGTATGCATGCATGCGTAACCGTGTGTGTGTGTGTGTGTGTGTGTGTGTGAGCCAGTGGTGACGAGAGATCGATATTTGCCTGTGTGTGTGTGTGTGTGTGTGAGCCAGTGGTGAAGAGAGATCGATATTTGCCTGTGTGTGTGTGTGTGTGTGTGTGAGAGCGAGAGAGAGAGAGAGAGAGAGAGAGAGAGAGAGAATTGACGTGATGCCAGTGTTGTGACTGGAGAAGAGTTTACAGTGGTGTGTGCACTTGATGCCCTTCGCCCCCTCCTCATCCTCCTCCTCCCTTTCCCTCCTCCCTCCTCTTCCCTCCTCCCTTCCTTCCTCCTCTCAATCTCCCTCACTCTCTCTTTCTCTCCTCTTTTTTTCTCTGTATCTCTCTGTCTCGCTTTTCCTTTCTTTGTCTTTTTTCTATTTGTCTCTTATCTGTTTCTCCCTCTCTTTCCTTCTCTCTCTCCTCTCTGTCTCTCTATCAATTCAATAACTTTATTGTCATGGCTGTCGATCAGAAACAACATTGCTGAAGCTTTATACAAAATGTAAATTTTGACAGTACACACAAGACATTAAAACCACACTGAATGAATTAATCTTTCAGTTTGAAAACAAGCACCAGACAATAATATTTCTCTCTATCTCTTTGCATCTCTTTCTTTTTTTATTGTTCTCCCTCTCTCTCTCTCTCTCTCTCTCTTTCTCTCTCTCTCTCTCGCCCTCTCTTGCCCTCCCTCTATCTGTGCTCTGGATCGCGTGAGGTTGTCAGCACCCCTCCTCCTCCCCCCACCACACACACACACACACACACACACACACACACACACACACACACACACACACACACACACACACACACACACTCACTCCTCCCCACTCCTCTCTCTCTCTCTCTCGCTCTCTCTCGCTCACCATCCTGCTTCTGCACATAAACAAAGATGACGTCATCTACCCTTGGCTCTCACTCAGACCTTGGTTTTGCACGCACACACACACACACACACACACACACACACACACACTTTATGAGGGTGTAACAGCCCTTTTATAGACATGTGTAGCAGGTTGTTGGGGCTGTTGCCCTCACTGAACTGTCTCCTGCCTTGTGTGTGTGTGTGTGTGTGCGTGTGTGTGTGTGTGTGTGTGTGTGCGTTTGTGTGTGTGTGGGTTACAACCCGGCCAGCCAAAAGTCAGGGACTTTTTCTAAATGAGCAGTTTAAGACAAAAGGAACTAGGGTAGGGAGGGAGTGATAGAAGGAGGGAGGGAATGAAAAAGAGGAGGGTAGGAGGTAGGAAAGCAAAGGAGGAGGGAGGGGGGGAGAGGAGAGGAGAGAGATAGGGAGTGAATGAAAGGATACAAAGGAGCAGGGAAGGAAGGAGAGGTAATAAGATAGGGAGGGAGGGAGGTAGGGAGGAAATTAAGGAAGGAGAGAAGTGGGGAGGGAAGGAGGGAGGGAGGGTTAACCACAGGCACGTGAGGTACCAGCAGTCCAGAGACACATCCTCAACACACACACACACACACACTTATTTATCTTCCTGTTGAGTGTCTTCTGTATCTCTCATGCCTGTCGCCCTGTGGTTAATTCCAACCCAAGTAGTCAAAGTACCAGTCAAAGTCAAGTCACCAGAACCCAAGTCAAGTCAAGGCTCAAGTCTTCTCTTCATGCATCAAGTCAAGTCTCAAGCAATTAAAATGAATATTATTTATTCTCTATTTATTCTTTATTCTCTCTCTCTCTCCTCATCCCACCCCATTTGCAGAAATGATGGTACTTTTTTAAAGGCTACTTTTACAGCCTGGATCCTCTGTGTTTCTGAGATATTGAATGATGAACTTTAAGTAATGATTTTTTTCCCCCCAAATGGTCACATTTGCATTTACATGCAGCAGTGGTTACGACACCTCAGACCTGAAACCACAATGTTTCCAAAATGGATGTAAAGCATTTGGAAATTATCAGCTGTACCCAGTCAACCTGACTTGAGTAAATTCAGGTTAAAAATGTCGGTAGATATTGTATGTAAGACCAGTTCAGTTCAGTCCAGAATTGGATCATTCAGTATCTTTCCTCATACATGCTACACATGGTGACAATGCAACTTCTGTCCCTTGCATTGAGTCACAAGTATGTTATTAAGTCAATTATGTAGAATCCTTTATAGGTCAATTTGGCCACAAATGCGCATTTTTTAGCATCTTGCTTGTCTATAAAGGTCAAATCTCGAATAATCACGTGTTGTCTGTTTTTCATTTGGACTAATCATTCTCTCTCTCTCTCTCTCTCTCTCTCTCTCTCTCTCTCAGCAGGCTGCCCCCCAGTGGCAGGACTGGAGAGAAGTGTGTCGAGACCTCCTCAACTTCATCACCCAGACTCTGAGCACTCTCTACCGGCTCACATAGACCCGCACCCCCCCCTCTACTCCATTCCCCCCCCCCCCCCCCCCCACCACCACCACCACCACTGGTCACCATGGTGACCTCCTGCATTTGGGACTCTGATTGGCTGTCGTACTGTGGCCGGTGAACGCAAAACCGATCGACCACCGTACTGCTGTCCGTTTGAACCGGAGGACTTCTGGACTTCTGGGACACAAAACTGAACGACGGCTTTGGGAGATTGAGATCCGCAGCTGGATGAACGGAGGTGCCAGCGCCCCCCTACAGGATGGATTAGGGTGCTGTCTGTGAACCTGGACCCTGCCTGTCTGTCTGTCTGTCTGTCTGTCTGTCTGTCTGTCTGTCTGTCTGCCTGCCTGTCTGTCTGCTGGTACAGACTGCGGCCGGCCGACTCTAACTGTTGTTTCCTTCCTGTATATTTTGTAAAATCTCTCCTTCGCTTTCTCCACATCTTTCTCAATCTCTCGGGGGACAGCTCCTTATGTAGCAGCCGCGACTCAAGTGTGTGTCGGTGTGTGTGTTTATGTGTGAGACGGTGAGTGTGTGTGTGTGTGTGTGTGTGTGTGTGTGTCGGTGTGTGCCAGACCTGGGTCATTTCGATGGGTGGTGTTCACTGAACATTTCAGGTAATCTGTCAATCGCAGAAAAGTATACTTAAGTGACTTTCAAATTCTTCTCTGTGATTGTCTGAACTTTCTGGCTTAAAACAAAAGCTAAGAATTATTGCAGATATAATTTGACCCACTTCTGGTGTGTGTGTGTCACTGATGTGTGTGTGTGTGTGTGCTGAGGCCCCATTCTTGTAAACTGTGAAAGGAGATGCTGTAGTGGCATTGCAGGGAAAGGCAGGTGTGAACCACTCTTCCAATCCGAAACTGTTTCATTTCATCGTACAAGGTGCCTTTCTGTTGAGCCCTCTGTTGAGGCCTAATCATCAACATTAGGACAATCGGCTGCACACACGCACACACACACCCACACACACCCACACACACACACACACACCCACACACACACACACTCTTTAAATGCTTTATTTGTGTTCACTAAAGTCAACAGTAATTTGCATAAGATTCAAATATTCCCAAGGTTCAGCATGGTTTAAGGACATTTAAGGACACAAATAGCATGATCTGCACTAAGCATACACGCATATACACACACACACACACACACACACACACACACACACACACTCCACACCGTTCTGGTTGCCAGTGTTGGGAGCTGGCAGGGCCTCACCCCTCTGTCATCAGTGTTTATAGTTACTTGATCGTTTGTACATATTCTTTTTGGAAGATTCTAAATCTAAATAATAATATGGGAATTTGACGAACTTTAAAAAGTACTTATCGAAGCGAGAGTTCACTGTTTGCGTGTTGGGAGATCTGCTGTGAAGGCAGTTATTTTGTATTTCGGACCGGCCGTTGGCAGCAGTAGAGCGAGTTTGAATTTGAATCCAGTGGATTTAAGATGGTATTCCCTGAGTTTAAGAAAAAAAAAATATGATTTGGATCTTTTGATTGTTGAAAAGTATTCGATGACGATGGTAAAAATGACCCCTTGAGTTTTTTGATACTTTCATCGTAGTTTGGGAGAAAACATTAATTGCTCATATTAAGAGCATAATTTATTTTGGAAAGTAGCCTTTCTGTAGCTTGTTTTTTTGGTTTCTTGAAAATATTTCTTTTCATTTTTGTATGCTTAATTTATTTTTTCCTTTACATTCCTGATTAAACTATGAATTAATCTGTACTTTAAAGTCTGATCCTGTTGAGTTGTAACTGATAAAATAATTGCTAAAATAAGGATGAATAACCTTCGAAGTAAAGACGTCGCTGTACGCGATCAAAGTGCTGCAGCACCCAACGAAACAGAAGCAAATATTGAAGGTTTTATTCCTAAATGCTACATATCAGTTTTGGAAATTGTTGCCTCTTGTCCATTGCTCAATATTTAAAGAAAACAACTGATTCTATCATCTAAAATGGTGCTGTTTTTTAAGCAATGGTCTGTAATTAGCTAACAACTTGACTTGATATTCCAAGTTTTCCCAGCATGTGATTAGAAAAATGAAGGTGATGCATTGACTTTCATTGTGTATAAACAGCTGAGATGGTGAAAATACCAAAATCCTTGTAATTATTCTGTAAAGCACAAAGGCCTGCAGAAATCAAGCATGTTAGCAATACTGAAATCCACTGAATACGTTTAACGGCTTAAAATGACTGAACTGAAATCCATTTCATTGACACATTAAGTCATCGGGACTTTCCATAGCGCTAACTGGTGCCACCCATGCAAAAAAAATGCTCTAAATGTAACGGTACTGTAAGGTGCTTTGGATTAAAGCGCCGACAAACTGGAATATTTAAAGTTTTATTTCAGAAAGCATTCGATTGAAACACCAGTCTTTGTTGACCCACTTCACCCCCGCTGCCTCCAGAGCCGAAAGGGAACTGATCAGGTTTTGGCTAACGTGTTTTCTGTATGCGTTGCGTTGCCATAGCTACACATCACACGCCACTCTCACCAGGCCTTAGCTGTGCTGGTTTGTATGTTCCCAGTACAGTACAGGACCTGGTTTTTGACATTGCTGAGAGCCGTGTTGTGTAAAGTCATAATGAAACCACTGTAGTTGACAGATACAGATGTAGACGCAGGGCTAAGCTACATGCTAGCGGGGTTAGCACTTGTTCACCGCTTGTACATTTTTAGATCAGTGGTGAACCAAATGTTGGCATCCATTTTGTATTTTTGCTAGCGGTGCTTTCAGCCATGTTGACTGTTATATTTGGCTTTCTTCACTGTCATCAGATTGTAATGCTAACAGGCATAAAGAGAGACTGTTAGCTGTTAGCACGGCTAGCTAGTTAGATACTCCGCAACTAGCTGGAGAGTGTCTCTCTCTCTGTAAGAACTTCAGCCTGTGGGCGATTGCCACCTCTGCACTCACTGAGCGCGTGCAGCGGGTCACTTCCTGCGAAAGCCTCGCAGCTTCCTGTGGTAGGCCACTTCCTGTGGCGACTCTTGTGACTTCCTGTGGTTGTTTCTCTCGTGGCGGTGCACTTCCTGGTTCGGGGTGGGGAAGCTGCAGGCTCCTGCCTCCTGCCATCGATTCTTAATCTCAGTCTCATGCAGTGTACATTTGCTGTTGTTTTTCAACTTTTTTCTATTGTGAACTTTCTACATGAATTTTGTACATTTTTCTTCTGTTTTTTTATACAATAAAGATAAGAACTGTATTCACTTGTCTGGTCTTTCATCATTTTATGTTTATGGGTGTAGTATGCATGTGATTCTCAAACTTTTTCATATCAAGGACCCCCTAATTTAGTCCACATTAGGGCCACGGACCCCCATTTGTTGATTGTTTGATTGTTTTTATCTCTGACCCAAATCTGAGAATAATTTAATTGTCAGATATGATTTTGTCCAGAGTTCTATGACTATCTGTATTGTAGGTAGAGAGATAACAGAGAAACTATGACCAAAACAGTCATTCTTCTACATTCTCTAATTGTGTTAACCTTTTGTAAATTAAATAATAGTGAAGTTTAACAATTCATCAATATGCCTGGGACCCTCTGGAACCCCCTCAAGGACCCCTGGCGGTCCCCGGACCCCACGTTGAGAACCACTGATGTACAGTATATGCATGTATGTATGGCTGGATGGATGAATATAAACAGGATTTACTCAGTACAGTGTGTAATGGAGAGGATGGAGTATTTGAAGACCTGGATAACTCGATCATCCTGAAATAATCACTAAACTGTTGTTCAGAAGGAGAGACGGTCGGTTGGTATGACAGCAAGGCATCAGCAAACCAATATTTAGGTTTATTTTGACAAAACATCAAGTCATTTAAAAGACAATAATGAATTAGTTGGCCTCTCATTCAGCTGATTTTACACCCTTCCTCCCCGTTCATACAGTTACACACGTGTTCGTGAGCGGGAGCTGCTCTGCCTTGAGTTAAAAATCAGCTTTGCTTCACTCAGATTTTCCCGGTATTCGAACTGGCGGCCCGGTCACAAGTTTATATCCCCAAACATTTTACTGCCACAGCCAGGGCTGGGCGATAATTCAATATTATCATTTATCATCTTTCAGTGGAATCATATTGTGATGATATGAAGATATTTTGATATCGTGACACACATTTCTGCTGTCTGAATTGATGATGACAAGCAAATTTTACATAAAAACTCAGGAATATTATTTGAAAATTTCAGTTTTGTTTGACATCACACCTAACATTACCATTCGATTCAATGAGATGAACATTAATTTGATTATTTAACGTGATTTTGCATACATGAACCATATCATGATATATATTGATATAGAGAAAAATCCTTATGATTATCATAATATTGATTTCAACCATATAGCCTATCCCTAGCTACAGCCACATATTCTGTAAATTTCAGCCTGGAATGAAACTGCTGTAACAGAGAGAGTGAGGACAGCAGCAGTTTATCAGGATATGTTGTGTTGGTCAGTTTGGGGAGGGGAAGGGAGGGGAGGGGGGGTGTCTGGTGGGGCGGGGCGGGGGGGGTGTCCAGTCATGCGTGACAGCGGACGGACAGACTCCACTATGATCCCTATCACATCTGGAGACGACCGCGGATTAGCAGATAATATGAGGTCAAGACCCAAGCTTGCACACACACACACACACGCACACACACACACGCACACACACACACACTCAGACACACATGGAGAACCCTCAAGTGTTTACAAATGATGCAAGATATCAGTCTAGTAAGAGATTCACTTCAAACGCATGTTTTCCTGTTATGAAAGAGACCTCAAATAACCCTTATATAATAAAATATTATATTATGGTTATAAGACATTAGAAGCTCTTATAACAGGCTCAGAGCATGTAATGTGTCTTCGTGAGGCAAATTAGAAAAACAATGACTGTAATTTATTCTGGTTCTTGATGCATCAGAGCCATTATGTGTGTTGATTCTTTATTGATCGTCATCTTTCCAATCCATATCCAGTCCATAAAGCTTTTCCACTGTCTGTTCTAAACAGCAAGGATCTGGAGGATCATCTTCTACATGTTGTGTGTCTTCAGGAGGCAAATTAGAAAATAACAGCTGGTTCTTGAAGCAGGGCACTATGGGCTTTATCTTTATTATCTGTGTTAATAACCATAATAAATTATAATTGCTATCTAGAGCTGATCTCATATTCAGCGATAGTGTTGTTGTTTTGGTTGCTCTTTTAGATCTAAGCACTGACCCAGATTGAGTCATCTTCACATATAAACAAGGTGAAGAACTGACCAATTTATAAGGAAGGACCTCCTCGAGCACGCGCACACACACACACACACACACACACACGCACACACACACACACACACGCACACACACGTCTGTTACTGAGTCAACAGGCAGCATCTGGACCAGATATCCTCACTTAACGCTCGTCCGCCAGAACGAGCCAATCAGGCGGCCCTCCTCGGTGAAATCAGGGATCTGATTGGCTGCGGGGGAACTGGCGCTTGGTGTTTGCTGCTAAGTGGAGGCCATCACAGAGAGAGTGACCACACAGCAGGGGGGTTCAGCTGTGTGTGTGTGTGTGTGTGTGTGTGTGTGTGTAGTTTTGTATTAGAGCGAGAGAATTTCGAGAGCAAGAAGGAAGAAAGAGGAGAGAAAAACAAGAAAGAGAGATAAAGAGTGTAGAGTCAGCATGTAGTGAGAGTGTGTGGAGAAAGAAAGTGTGTGTGTGTGTGTGTATTGGCAGATAAGGGTTTAGGTTTAATTAAAGGGGCAGAATGGGCTTAAAGGGACGTGCCATAATTAATCTCCTTTCCTAATCCCAGGAAAAGAGCAGTGGCTCCCTGTGCTGCCCGATCTCTCTGCTGCTTCCACTTCAAGGCTCCGCTTGTTTTCTCCTCCACACGGCTGCAGGCGAACAAGGAGGCTGCACTGCTCTAATGGAAAGCACCTTAAAAATATATAGCTATCATTTTACTGTATGCAGTTATTGGTGGCGTTGGGAGAAAACAAGTTAAAGGGGGAAGGTTCAGGGTGTTTAGGAACCAATTCTGTTGAAGTCAAAATGATTTCACGCCACAGTTTTTTTGGTTCTGAGATAACGGCGTCAGCATTTGGTTGCAGGGCTGGTGCAAGTCAGGCAATAAAAATAAATGTTTTATGCTTTAATAATGTAATACATTCATTATTATTTGCAGTGGTGGAAGAAGTACTGAGATCTTTTACTTAAGTAAAAGTAGCAATACAACAATGTAAAGATACTCCATTACAAGTAAAAGTCAAATTCAAAATCTTAAGTAAAAGTACATAAGTATTGGCAGCAAAATGTACTTAGAGTATCAAAGTAAACGTACTCATTATGCAAACTGTCCCCATTTAGAGAGTTATATTTTTCATAAATTATTGGAATATTAATACTGATTTATTGACATACATGTACATGTAAGCAGCATTTTAAAGTTGTCAACGTGAAGCTAATCTTAACAATTTAGCTATACTTTTGGGTAGTCTAATCTATAACAATGCTATTTTATAGTTATTTTATAAAGATGAACAAATGTTTTAAATATAAAATATTGATCTGAAAAGTAACTAATAACTATAGCTGTGAAATAAATGTAATGGAGTAAAAAGTACAATATTTCCCTCTAAAATGTAGTGGAGTATAAGTACAAAGTAGAATAAAATGGAAATACTCAAGTAAAGTACAAGTACCTCAAAATTTTACTGAAGTACAGTACTTGAGTAAATGTACTTAGTTACTTTCCACCACTGATTATTTGGTTGGTGGCTCCATTGCATTGCTTTACTCTCACCTACAGCTGCAATCTACTGCCTTCAACCTGCCTGAACGCACACAGTGACGATGTTGTTCAGCATCTGTGCAGAACAACATGATGTCCTGCTGCCCACATGATGTCCTGCTGCCCACATGATGTCCTGCTGCCCACATGATGTCCTCCACTGTCCTCCCTGCACTTCATGTGAGATCCTGTTGTCCTGTCCCATGTATTTCTAAACACAAAAAAATGTAACTGCATTCCATTACCTTAACTAAAAATGTACTCATTAAATAATGAATCTATTCTGATTATAGATACTTGTGGGAAAACTGTTATTATTACTGGGAATATTAAAAAAAAAAAAAAAACATTTGTAAAACATTTAAACAGTGGAATGTGATATATGGCTTGGTCTACAATGTGTTTGTATGCTAAAACCTGAAATAAGTTTCCTGAACTGTGTAATTTTTCACTTTTTCTTATACCTCACAAATGTCAAAGTAAGTATTTCAAATACAATACTGAGTGTGGCTAATCCCTTGGATTGTTTGCTATGGATTACAATTTTGATGAGGTAACTAGTAACTGTAATGTAACACCTTACATAGTAACCTACCTACCAACTCTCACCAACCCTGTTCTGTCTGCTTTTGCTCTGTAAACATAACAGACAGACCTCTAACTGTTCCTGCCTAAAAATAAGTGTCACATTTTCCATTTAAGATACATCATCCCAGCTGAAGTTCCACAGGTGTGACAGGTTCTACAGGTTTCAACCACCCGCCGCTCCCAGGGGCTGAGGATGGGGTTGGAGACAGGAGTGCAGAAGGAATGTTTTTTTTTTCCCTTTAATGCTCTGCTCTGTTGTTGCCTTACTTGGCAGAAACAGACCCAAGTGTTTTTCCACTTGCCTCCAGGTTCATTTGCATGCCTGCCCCACCCGTCTTGTCCCGCCGCTGGCTGTGGCGTCACTGAAAACACGACGCGGCCATGTTCGGTTCGATGAGTCACACGCCCAGCCGAGAGAGAGGATGCCATGTGAGGTCGTGTGTGGGTGAGAGACCCACCATTTCCAAATATAGTCCTCAGCTCTTCTTGACCTTATCTGACCAACAACCGTCTTCCCCATTCAGATTCACATGACTGACACAAGTCGCCCACGCCGGTTTCCCCATATTACTGATATTCTCCATCGTGCAAGTATTCTCTCATGGCTTTTCTTAGCAGCAAATCCAACTAATTTACATATTGAAGTCAGTAGAGCGCAAAAACCTCCTCCAACAATTCTCCATTTTCGAAAGCTGCAGCCTCCGTACTAACTTATGTTTATCGTTTGTCTTCTGTCTGGGTTTGATTTTGCAAGAAAATACCACATGAACGCAACACTGTTTGCACATCGGACTTTCACACCAGCACATGAAACGCAGCACAACAGTTCTGATAAAAAAAAAAAAAAAACGACAATCGATCAGGTAACACTTTACAATAAGGGTCACTAAGTTAAGGGGTAGTTAATGCTTAATTAACAGTTAACTAATGTGTAATTTTACTAACAGTGTTCATGTTAACTAAGGTATTAATTTAATAGTTTATGAAGATGACTATAGTTTATGAAGATGACTATTAAATAATGTATAAATTAATACCTTAGTTAACATGAACACCATTAGTAAATGATTACCAGACACATTAGTTAACTGTTAAATAAATTTAACTTAACTTAATTTAACTAACTTAATTAATGTACCCTTATTGTAAAGTGTTACCATCGATCATCACTAAAATCTAATCACCTGATCGTTTGGCCAAAGATCAGTGAAATACATTTGTAACTTTTTTGCGAACAGCCAGACAGGCAGACAGACGGACAGGCAAACACACACTCTCTCTCTCTCTCTCACACACACACACACACACACATACACAATAGCACAAACCATTGACCGCTGAGCAGGCAGGCCTACACAGACCACCTTTCTCTCCTCTCTCTCCTGTTCCTCAAGGCCTTACTGTATTATTCTGTAAGCAGCAAGAGCCCAGCATTGACAGAGCTAATCACTGGAGGGAGGGCTCCCTCACAAGCAGGCGCGCATGCACACACACACGCACACACACACACACACACACACACACACACACATACACACACACACACACATGCAAGCGGACACACACA
>NW_027283419.1:40000-84280 GCF_046629955.1 Centroberyx affinis | reverse complement strand
GTTA
Organism: Centroberyx affinis; assembly: GCF_046629955.1. NCBI lineage: Eukaryota > Metazoa > Chordata > Actinopteri > Beryciformes > Berycidae > Centroberyx > Centroberyx affinis. The sequence continues at coordinate 84,276 of NW_027283419.1, read as the reverse complement.
TCTCCATTATTGTGAGGTGTAATTTCTTCTTTTGTGGTAATAAACATTGTATATGTTGCTAACCGCATAACTAGCCGTGATTCGTTCGCTCCCAGAGACAAACCTGGAGGAGATTGGCCCATATGATAGTCAAGCTTACTACAAGGTAAAATAATTGTAGTACTGTTAGCCTATACTGTATTACAGATGCTGTTGTCATGAATATTCATGTCAAGGAGTCATAACTGTGATCTGATTTGCTGTGAGCCTTCACTGCTGACAGCTGATTGGCTGCATTTTAGTGATGCTGATGGACAGACATTCAACACCTGCATTACCACATGACAGACAGGGGGCGCTCTTTGTTTTCACACACAAACTGGGAGGTTTAGGAACATCCATTACAGCAAAATGTCCTGACTTCTTTTTCAATGATCCTGTTTTTCCTGCTGTGATGTCAGTCTGACTTCAAAGGGAACAGCTCTGTCTGTAAAATCCTTCACTAAGGTGATGGACGGTTGTGTGAAAGCTGAGCGATCCATCTGGAAGTGAGATGAGCTCCTTGGAGATCCTACTCTGTTCCCTGGGCTCCTGCCTCTTCACCCGGCCCACCTTCAGCACTGGAACCACCAAGGTTATAATAATCCAGCTCGATGTTCTCCTCTCTTCCTGGCGTCTGCCCCCTGGTGGCCTGGAGAGACATGACAGCAGCCATCTCTGTTACTGGATCACACCTCTCTTCTAGCTAAAAATATACAGTCTAACTACTTCATTTAACCCAATCCTCTAATGAATAAAGATGTTCATTACCTTGCAGTAGAAACAGAGGGGAGTGACCACTAAATGAAGGTCACTTTAAAGTCGAGATGAAATGAAAAATGCATTTTTAACCCTTTTAGATCACATCCCCGGTCATATTGTGCACCTATTTAACAATATATGCCAAAAAAAAATACAAAAAATCTATTTCTTTGTATTCTTATATCAAAATCCAATCATGTTTTCTTCCTGTAAAACAAAATATGCCGTGTGCTTACGTAAGCATGAACCAACCAATTTCAACCAATAATATCATGACATCCACCCATCAATCATTCTTCAACCTGGTGTGTGGAGCCAGCAGTCCTCTGTAGCTCCGTTTCTCTCTGTAGCTCCGTATCGCACGAAACTCTAAGCCCCGCCCACCATTTAACGGTCCAATCAAATGCGAAGGATTTGATTTAAATCCCTCTTGTAACTGTGAATCGCTCAAATATTCAGTGGGACTTTAACATCTCTGTTTGATTCAGTTCTTAGAGAATATGGTAATCTGATCCACTCTAAAGATTATATTGATGTTGTTGGATAAAAGCCACATATCTGCAGAAAGTCAGTTTTCAGGAATGAAGTAAAGCCTGCTGATTCTCTCATGAACTCTCTACAGGTGAGCAGGTGTTTCTAGCTGAGCCTGAGCTTCCACAGTCCAGGAGAACGGACTCACTGCCTTCACACTGGAACTCTTTGGTCCACATTGGAGCCTCCACTTCTCCATAGAGCGCCCCCTGGAGGACTGAAGGAGCCCCACAGTCAAAGTCAGCTTCACACACTGAGGACCAGAACTGGTTAGACTTCACCTCCAGAGAGAGAACACAGCCTGGCTGTAGCAACAGTCCGACACCGGCAGACATGGCAACCCAGAGAGGAGTGGCTGTGTTCACTCTGCTCACAGGCAGAGGTGGAGACAGAGCTGCACTTCCTCTTGCACTGTGCAAACTATGCAGGAATCAGAGATCTCTACCTCCCCAAATTCAAAACAATATGCACATATTTTGAAAACCTCCCAACAAATGAAAAACTCCAATACCTTCTAGGAGGAGAAAAAGGAGTGTGCCACTACTGCAGCCAAATATGTCTCAGCCTGTCACTGTCTCAGACAGGAGACCCACTGACACTGTCAAATTGACTGTTAATTAATTGTTGTATATTTGTTGATATATCAATTGTATATGTAAGTTTGATTGTCTTCGCTTTGGAAATATGTACTTTTGTGTTTCATGCCAATAAAGCACCTTGAATTGAAAAATTGGAGAGAGAGACAGACAGACAGACACGACAAACTACTGCTACTGACTACTGACTACTGACTACTGCTACTGACTACTGACTACTGCTCCTGACTACTGACTACTGACTACTGCTACTGACTACTGCTCCTGACTACTGACTACTGACTACTGCTCCTGACTACTGCTACTGACTACTGCTCCTGACTACTGCTACTGACTACTGCTACTGACTACTGCTCCTGACTACTGCTACTGACTACTGCTCCTGACTACTGCTCCTGACTACTGACTACTGCTACTGACTACTGCTCCTGACTACTGACTACTGACTACTGCTACTGACTACTGCTCCTGACTACTGCTCCTGACTACTGACTACTGCTCCTGACTACTGACTACTGCTACTGACTCCTGACTACTGCTCCTGACTACTGCTACTGACTACTGACTACTGACTACTGACTACTGCTACTGACTACTGCTCCTGACTACTGCTACTGACTACTGACTACTGCTACTGACTACTGCTCCTGACTACTGCTACTGACTACTGACTACTGCTCCTGACTACTGCTACTGACTACTGACTACTGCTACTGACTACTGCTCCTGACTACTGCTACTGACTACTGCTCCTGACTACTGACTACTGACTACTGCTACTGACTACTGCTCCTGACTACTGCTCCTGACTACTGACTACTGCTCCTGACTACTGACTACTGCTCCTGACTACTGACTACTGCTCCTGACTACTGACTACTGCTACTGACTACTGCTACTGACTACTGACTACTGCTACTGACTACTGCTACTGACTACTGCTCCTGACTACTGACTACTGACTACTGCTACTGACTACTGACTACTGCTACTGCTACTGACTAATGCTACTGACTACTGACTACTGCTACTGCTACTGCTACTGACTACTGCTCCTGACTACTGACTACTGCTACTGACTACTGACTACTGCTACTGCTACTGACTACTGCTACTGACTACTGACTACTGCTACTGACTACTGCTCCTGACTACTGCTACTGACTACTGCTCCTGACTACTGACTACTGACTACTGCTACTGACTACTGCTCCTGACTACTGCTCCTGACTACTGACTACTGCTACTGACTACTGACTACTGCTACTGACTACTGGACTACTGCTACTGCTCCTGACTACTGCTACTGACTACTGCTCCTGACTACTGCTACTGACTACTGCTCCTGACTACTGCTCCTGACTACTGACTACTGCTCCTGACTACTGCTACTGACTACTGACTACTGATACTGACTACTGCTCCTGACTACTGCTACTGACTACTGACTACTGCTCCTGAATACTGCTACTGACTACTGACTACTGCTCCTGACTACTGCTACTGACTACTGCTCCTGACTACTGACTACTGACTACTGCTACTGACTACTGACTACTGCTCCTGACTACTGACTACTGACTACTGCTACTGACTCCTGACTACTGCTCCTGACTACTGCTACTGACTACTGCTCCTGACTACTCTGCCTGACTACGACTACTGCTCCTGACTACTGCTACTGACTACTGACTACTGACTACTGCTCCTGACTACTGCTACTGACTACTGCTCCTGACTACTGACTACTGACTACTGCTCCTGACTACTGCTCCTGACTACTGCTCCTGACTACTGACTACTGCTCCTGACTACTGACTACTGCTACTGACTACTGACTACTGACTACTGCTCTGACTACTGACTACTGCTCCTGAACTACTGATACTGACTACTGACTACTGCTACTGACTACTGCTCCTGACTACTGCTACTGACTACTGACTACTGCTCCTGACTACTGCTACTGACTACTGACTACTGCTACTGACTACTGCTCCTGACTACTGCTACTGACTACTGCTCCTGACTACTGACTACTGACTACTGCTACTGACTACTGACTACTGCTCCTGACTACTGACTACTGACTACTGCTACTGACTACTGACTACTGCTGACTACTGCTACTGACTACTGATACTGACTACTGACTACTGCTCCTGACTACTGCTCCTGACTACTGACTACTGACTACTGACTACTGCTACTGCTACTGACTACTGCTACTGACTACTGACTACTGACTACTGCTACTGCTACTGACTACTGCTCCTGACTACTGCTACTGACTACTGACTACTGCTACTGCTACTGACTACTGCTACTGACTACTGACTACTGCTACTGACTACTGCTCCTTACTACTGCTACTGACTACTGCTCCTGACTACTGACTACTGACTACTGCTACTGACTACTGCTCCTGACTACTGCTACTGACTACTGCTCCTGACTACTGACTACTGACTACTGCTACTGACTACTGCTCCTGACTACTGCTACTGACTACTGACTACTGCTACTGCTACTGACTACTGCTACTGACTACTGCTACTGCTACTGACTACTGACTACTGCTACTGACTACTCCTGCCTTGCTCGGGGAGAATCCCTCTTCCTGAACTTCCTCATAAACAAGAATGTTGTTGTAGAAACTTCCTCCCTGGGTTTTTCCCATCAACACACATGAAAATCCTTTTCAATTCATCATTTTAACTCATAAGAGTATTCAGTTCAAATTTGAGAAGGTCCAGTCACACAAATTAGATCCAGATTAATGACATGCTGATAAACTTTGCTAATAAAGTTATTCATACGTGGATTTAATTTGACCATTAAAACATCAAATGAACTGATTGGATTTGCTTCAAAGAATGTTATAATGTGTTTATAGTTAATGAACAGTGTGCTTTAAAAAAAATCTGTGCAGGAAGTTATGGATATTTGCTAAGAATTGTCACAACAAAAAGTGTAGGTTTTTTTCTGTTTTTACAACAACAACAACAACAAAAGAGAATTATGCATATTTTGACAGTGTTCTCCCTCAGAGGAACAGAAGTGGCTCTGTAAGCGGAGTCATGCATTCAATAAAATAACAATAATCATCATAAAACTAAAGTGCTCATATTTAATCTTCACTTCAGTGCTGCCAGTCTGCTGCTGCAGGATCAACGCTGATTACCATGACGCATCAGGAAAATAACACGCTGCAACAAGTTTCTGCTTTGACTTGCAAATTATCACCGCTGTGACCCGATTACAACCACATCAGTGTTTCTGCAGCTCACTCTCTCTCTCTCTCTCTCTCTCTCTCTATCTCACACACACACACACACACACTGAAGTTCTTCCTTATGTGAAGATTATATAGAAGGAAGTTGCAGAGCGTATAGAGAAGCTTTCTGCAGCCGACTGGCAGACAGACAGACAGGTGAGTGCAGGTGACTGATGATCACTGATCCTACTGCTAACTGGTTTCAGCCTGATAATAATATGATGATAATGAACATTTTATTTATTTATTTGTAGCATAGCTTCATCTCCCGTCTCTACCTTTTAACGTAGGGTTCTGCAAAACTTGACTCTTAAGTTTTCAAATGTTCAAGTGTTACTAAGAGTTGATTGGACTCATAAACACTGACAGTGTTGATTTGAACACTTTCAGAGTTAAATTAACTGACAATTTTATAGTGATTATTATTTTTTGGATTTGTTTCACGAGGTTTGAGTTGTGAATTTAAAAAAAATAAGATAAGAGAAAATGCAATCCTGATGAAAGTCTCTCTCCTGTAACTATATTAAACATCTAGAAATGAGAAAAATAATTGTGTATCGTTAAATATGTTTCAGAGCAGATTTTTATGTAATTTCATAGAGGGGGACAGCGGGAAATTTAGCATCATGACAGTGTTGCTGTGAAGAAACACATCCTAACTGCCTCAGTTCACTGATCAGATTCAAGATGATCTAAACTGGATGTTTTGGATGTTTAGAGGGAATAAAATGTATGCTGGACTGTGTTGAGAATGCAATGCCTGCTGATTAAGTTGTAGATATTTCTTTACAAGTACTGCTGTGTAATCATACAACCTGTCTGTTGCAGAGGGGAATCAGTAAGGAAGTGATTCTGATGAGGAATGAGCGACGCTCCTCGCCACTTCAGCAACACTCAGGTTGGACATTTTATCTTTATTTCTGCTTTAAAACAGAAAAACAGGTTGAAAACAGAATCTCTGCGATGTCAGAAATAAAAGGTGAAATGTTACACCTATGGGTCACTGAAAAAAAAAAGAAATAAAGTTAAAAAAAACAACTCAATGTTGTACCTTGTTTTTGGAGTGAAAAAAGAAAGGCAGTCTCACTTCAACTGAACTGAATTTAAGTGAAATGCGTCTTTATCAAGGAAGTTAACAGTGCATTGTAGTGTAAGTTATATTCAGGCTACAGTCCAGACTTTGAAGACTTCAAGGTGTTTAACTGACTTGCTTCACCTCTGTCAGATTACCCAGAAACATGAGCGGTCTGGTGGGAGAGGGCGTGGCCTCGTCCTTCAACCAGTCGTCAGGCGTCAACCGGTCGGACGGCGACGGTTCGGCTCCCTGCGGTCGGGTCGACACCTCGGCTCACCTCTTCTTCATGCTGGTCTGCAGCCTGGTGTTCCTGGTGCGTTTCAACGCCTCCAAACCTTCACATCAGACTCACTTCAGTCTGAGATCTGATCAGCTTTTTACTCCTCAAACTCAAAACTCAGCTGTGAGCGTCACTATGAAGAGGAGGATGAAGGTTCATGATGTTCTGCCAGAGCTGTGACCAAGTCAACTCTGCTCAAGTCCCAAGTCAGTCTCCAGTCTTGAGGCACAAGTCTCAAGTCAAGTCCCAAATCTAAATGTAGATTCAAGTCCAAGTCATTAATGTGAAGTCTCAAGTCTAAATGTAGAACAGCAAGTAAAGTCAGAACAAATCAAGAGTCCAGTATCAATTTAATATCTTAAAGAAAACTAAATATCTAGGACTTTTCAATGCAATATGGTTTTAATAGGATAAAAACTTGGTAAGAGCATCATGAGTTTGATTTCTATAATCAGTTTCAACTTCAATAAATTCAATCATTCCATACAAATTCAGAAAACAGAATTGAAATTCAGTCGTCTGCTGGAACAAATCTCATCACTTTCAATCTAAGTCATTTACACAAACACAAGATCTCAAGTCAAGACTTTAGAAACCTTTTCAAGTCATCAGAGTACAAGTCAGAGTCAAGTCCCAAGTCACCAGAACCCAAGTCAAGTCTCAAGTCTTCTCTATGCACAGCGCTCTATCCATCTGGTCGTGACCCATTGTGTTTTAGTGTTTTATGTGATGTATTTTAATTCTTTGTTTTTTGGCGTGATAATGTTAGTGATGTATTTATAATCACTCTTGTATGTTTCTCCTGGTGGGACGATAAAGACTTGAACTTGGTGAATAAAGGAGACTGACTGTAAGTGTTGCCCTGCTGCCTCCCCAGGTGGGTCTGGTCCTGAACGGCTTCACGCTGAAGGTTTACTTCTGCCGCGCCCCGCAGCAGGTGTCCAGCAGCGTGACGGTCTACCTGAAGAACCTGGCGGCCGCCGACTTCCTGCTCAGCCTCTGTCTCCCCCTTCGCATCGCCAACTACGCCAGCAGCTCCGTCCCGGTCCGGCAGGTCTACTGCCACTTCGGCGCCTCGGCCTTCTACCTCAACATGTACGCCAGCATCCTGTTCATGGGATACATCGCCGCTAACAGGTAGGATCAGACCGTCCTGTAACCGGCCGGTCTCAGGTTTGATCCTGTGTGACCTGACCTGTTCGGACACTTCATCCCTAATAGATACAGTTCAGCTAACCCTGCACTCCAAATAATGAAAATCTCCTCCATGATCTATGGAGAATCACAAAAAAGTTTGTTTATGAGTTTAAATGGGAATACCACTCAATCTAAGAATTCATATTATTCCTTTGCATTCAAGTGGTAACGGATGTGTGACCTAATCGCTCTTTCCAACATGGCTGAACAGAGCGAAGAGTCGTACGTGAACGGAAATAAATTTATACAATAAAGCCGAAAATGAACCACAAGGACAAAAAGACTTGGATATTCTTTGATAGTTATAGTGCTGCGGCATTCAGTTGTTGTCGTCAGCATGTTAGTTTAAAATTGACCAGTTTGTTTAAAACGACCTGCAGCAGATGTTGCTCACTGCTCCTAAGCAGAGTTGATTGCATGAGTGTGAATATTACCGATAATTTGGATTTTCATTACCTTGGACTGCCGATATCAGTGGATTCGCTGCCATGTTTTCCGCCTGTGTCAACACACTTCTGCAATTTAGGACTCCAAGTGGGAGAAATCAGAGCTGACAAAAAAATTCCCACAAATCCTAGTTGTAATCTCTAGGAGGCATCCTCGTATTTACCGTAAATCCAGTGGGACGTGAGCGTGGATTAATGGCGCTTTCTCACCTAGAGTTTTGTTTCCTCAGTCTGAACAAAGAAGAGGTTCAGACATCGTTTCTGTTTTTGGTTCTGAGTTTGTAAACAAAACCCATGTGGTTGGAAATGTATGATCTGACAGGATTTTATCTGCCAGGCATGGCAGACTGGAGTATCGGTGATGTAGTTTTTTCACTTTCCCATGACATTGCTCAACAGTTGAATGGACCCACTTCCTCATTTCGTTGCTGTATATTTTGAATATTTGAATGTGCTGTTCGCCTCACATATGAAGAAGACGTCTTCGTCTTCTTAGCTCCATGTTTCTCCTTTGCCGCTCATTTTGACTGACTAGTTACAGTCAACATGACGCAGCCACCAGATTAGGAGATCGTTTTCAGACAATAAAACGCAGTGTAATTGGTAAACCTCTTGCGATTGGCTGGAATTGGGATGCCACTGTAAACTAACCAAGAGCTCAGTTGTTTTGTCTGATTCAGGCGTATTCTCCTCCCTAAACCAAATTAACTAAAGGGATAAACGCTTCAGAGTTTGAGTCAGGAGTGTTAGTACCCTCAGAAAGTCAAATGAATATCGGTGAAAGTAGTGCTGAGCTGCATCTTTAATCCTTGCATATCTCCACTCAACATCCAGTGAAACCTGCTGTGGAATGTCAGCAGAAGTTCAGCAATCATTATCTCAGTTTTTTGGGAGGTTTTTTTGCTACCATACCATGAAGGAGTGAAACTATGACAACCTGGATGATTTCAGAAACTACTGCTACTGCTCAAAACGGAAACAAACTGTACTTAGAAATCTATATATAGACGAGCTGTGAATGTGTCTTCTCATCCAGTTGGTCATGTCTGTGGCTGAGCTGCTGCACAAAACCATTCAGAGGATTTCTTGTCGATAAGGATGTGAGATTCTTATGGTCATGTTTTCTTAAAAAGCAGAAGCGTGTGTTGTGCTAATAGAGACCTACAGTTTGTGGACACCTTCATTTAGCAGATTGGACTTTTAGCTATATAAACATTTCTTGGAAGTAGAGCTGCTCTGAAGGCAGAAATAATCTCATTGGTTGAGTTAAACCTGAACGGGCGGAGCCAAAAAACATTCCAAAGAACCTGGAACCAGGAACTGCAAAAGTCTAAAAGCTCACTCTGCATGTTGGCATTAATGTGACAAATTTTTTTGGACAGAAGCCAAAGCTGTGGCTTGTTGCCCAGTAAGACAGACAGGATGAGTCATACATGGCTGTTGGCAATAATTTGAAATGTGATTAATTTGACAATAACTTTACTACTAAAGGTGGTTTTCATGTGGTTTAAAAACCCTTTTGAAGGAAATCCAGGGACATTTCCAGGTAGGGTGTCCACATTTTCAAACCCCCAAACCGGGACCCTTAAGTGAAGCGCACGTTCATGCACGCGCACATGTATGCACTTATGCACGCACCATAGGCGTTTTCATCAGTGTGTGCATAAGCACATACATGTGCGCGTGCATGAACGTGCGGTACACTTAAGGCTCCCGGTTTGAGGGTTTGAAAATGTGGTCACCCTAGGTAGATTGTATTTTTTCAGTTAGCAGCAAAGCGCTAGGCTTCATAATATTAGCTTCCTCCTCTCTTACCTCTTGTCTTTTTCACTGAGCTTCAGTCTAATGTTACTTAGCCAGAAAAAACAACATAATCTCACACAAACAGTGAAATAAACACAAACTCTAAAATGGTGATTTACGTGCTGTGGACACGTATTATGGGAAAATAACGTTTCTCCGCCACGAACTGAATTACATCCCAAATGTTGGTTAATGGTTACGTTTAGACAACTAAAACAACTTGATAGGGGTTAGGGAAAGAGCTTGGTCATGGTTAAATAAGAAAAACATTAGTTAAAAATTATTTGGCTCCACCCACTGAGGTTTAACTCAACCAATGGGATTATTTCTGCCTCCAAGAAATGTTTGTAGAATTAAACTCGAATCTGCTTTCATTTAAAGTGCTTTACAGCACCGTGAATACATACGTTTTCAGTATCGGTGGCGTCAGTCAGAGTCGAACCCCAAACCCTGGCAGGTCAGTGCCTTGCTCTACATGTTGAGCGTCATGACAGGGCAAAAACAACACTATCCAATATGACTGACTGACTGACATGTTTACACACAGAGAGACAGTGAGAACTTTAACTACAGCTGACCACACGTCTTGTTCCATTATCAGCCTGCAGACAGCTGGGAGAGTTCAGAGTTGTAGGTGTGAGATTGGATTCATTTAACAGCAGTGTGAGTGTAGTTTCACTGTCTCAGGACACATCAGGTTTCAGAGCCTGTCAGTGGTCTCCGCTTCCTCTTTACGTGTCTGTTTTATATATATATATATTATATTATTATTTACTGTATATAAATATATTTCTCACACATGGGGTCTAAAAATTCAATGTGAGTTTCAGCGAGAGTGCAGTTTGTACTGCAGGGCCGAATATGGCTTTTCACTCAGAATCGAAAAGCACACACACAGAACGAGACATTGCAAGAGACTCAATACACAGGAGTCTATACATACCACTCTACATATAGACAGTAGATTATACACATACTCTACATAACATTCATCATACGGTCATCATTCTTTCACTACAGTATGTGCTTTCAGGCAGTGTGCTATACATTATGGCAGCGGCTGCAAAGGAGGTTTTTGAAATTTTGAAGCTGCGAGCTGCAACGATTAATCGATTAGGTGTCAACTATTAAATTAATCACCAACTATTTTGATAATCGATTAATCGGTTTGAGTAATTTTTTTAAGAAAAATAAGTCAAAATTCTCTGATTCCAGCTTCTTAAATGTGAATATTTTCTGGTTTCTTTCCTCCTCTATGACAGTAAACTGAATATCTTTGGGTTGTGGACAAAACAAGACATTTGAGGACGTCATCTTGGGCTTTGGGAAACACTGATCCACATTTTTCACCATTTTCTGACATTTTATAGACCAAACAACTAATCGATTAATCGAGAAAATAATCGACAGATTAATCGACAATGAAAATAATCATTAGTTGCAGCCCTAAATGAAATAAATGAACACTCAAAAATCTAACCATGCTTAGCTTAGCATTCAGCATTTCATGGCATGAAGCAAGGATAATGCAACATCCACACCATGGTTGTTAGCAAAATATTATTAATTCAGTAACATGTTAAAATATGTGAGTGTTGGCCCAGTGTTGGCCCACACTTACCTCTTCATTCGGCCCACACACCACCGTGGAATGATGGCAATGAACCCATCTGAATCTGGCTGCCAGAACACAGCATGAAACCACTTGGGCCACTTTTGGCCCACAATTCACTTGCCATTTCCATAACTCACCCTTAAGTGCCTAAACACAACCATGTTTGGAATCGTCTGCTATTATTCTGCTTACATAATTTCACCCAAAAATCTCATTCATGTTCACCTTGGATCAGAATAGAATCTGAAGCCCAGAAATGACAACAGACTATTGACTATTGATAAGACCACTGAAGATATCTGCTGACAAATTTAATGCACACCTGACTCTCCTCTCCTCTTCTGTCCTCTCCTCTCTCCCCTCCTCTCCTCTCTTCCTCCCCTTCTCTCCTCCTCTGCTCTCGCCCCTCCTCTCCTCTCTTCCCCTCCTCTCCTCTCTCCTCTCCTGTCCTCTTCTGTCCTCTCCTCTCTCCCCTCCTCTCCTCTCTCCCCTCCTCTCCTCTCCTCTCTCCAGGTATCTGAAGATTGTCCATCCTTTAGGAACTCACATCCTGCAGCGGGTGCGGGCCGCCTACATCATCTCCACGGTAACCTGGGTGTCCCTCCTGGCCTCCACGGGCGTCTACGTCACCCTGTCGCTCGTCACCCAGCGACCTCTGACCTCTGTCCCCGGCACGGTGAGCTGCGACGCCCTGCACAGCGCCGAGCTCAGCCTGCTGTACAAGATCATCCACAGCTGCTCCGCCACCGTCTTCTTCTCTGTCCTCGTCTCCCTGGTCTTCTTCTACTCCAGCATCTCCCGCAGGCTGACGCTGGCGCAGCGGAAGCAGCCGGGGCGAGCGTCCTCCCCGGGCTCCAAGAAGCTGGCCAAGTCCCGCAGGAACATGCTGGTGCTGGTCACCGTCTTCTGCGTCTGTTTCGTCCCGTACCACCTGGTGCGACTTCCCTACACCTTCCTGAGGGGGCGCTGCGCGTGGCGCCAGGCCTTCTTCTACCTGAAGGAGCTGACCGTCATGGCGTCGGCTCTCAACGTCTGCCTGGACCCGCTCATCTACTTCATCTTCTGCAAGGCGTTCCGGGCCCAGCTGAGCCTGCGGAGGGTGTTCAGCGCCACCCAGGCCGCCACGCAGGCCGCCACGCAGGGCGCCACTCAGGCGGCCGGCGAGGAGAGGAGGACCAGCGAGGGCCGTCTGAGCGTCGCCAAGATCGAGAGGAAGACGTCGTTCGGCGTGGCAGCGAGGCGAAGCAGTGTGCTGTAGGTTTGGCTAACAGCCGCCGGCAGCCAGGACTTCTGTTGGTTAAGCTGCACTCTGCAACTTTGCACTCTGGCGGCCCCAAGTGGCAGCGAGAGCTAACTGTTTGCATTTTTGAAAGTTTTAAGGACTTCATTACCCAGAAATCCTGTGCGGTGAGTGTGTGTGAGGAGGAGGGGGGGGGGGGGGATGGAGCGCTCAGTCGCTGCTGTTCAGAGACTCTTCTGGATTTCCCTCTTCAGTTTGGATCAGTCTCTTCCTCTGAGGAGAAGATTTCCCATCAGAGAGCAAACTGACAGCAGAATTTAATTTGGACAAACCAGGAAAATCTACAGTGGCTCAGTTAGTGGAGATGAGACGCATCACTTCCTGTTTACACTGAGGATTTTGACATAAACATCTCACCTAGTTCAGCTTTAAATGCTCTTCGTAGCCCCTCTTTGTAAAGGAAAGAACATTATATCAAGCTCCATTCAGAAATCTAACAGTTGAATGCTTACTGGTAAACATTCACACCTCACACAACATGACTAAACATGGGAAATGCCAGAAATGACACACTGAAAATCCTCCAAGCAGCACCTTTTTTTAATAAAATGTCAACTTTTAAAAATAACTGTACTTCCCAGTACTGTCAGCTGTACTTCTGTCATTACGTCACAGAGAGGAAACAGAAGGATTGATGTTCATTTTGTATATAGATAATTAATCACATACTCCTAACTTTTTGTATATTCTCAGCTGATATTGAATAAAATAAACAATCTAAATATTTATTCTAAGAGGATGTTTTGTCTGAAAGTCTTCACACAAAGACAGAAAACAGCTTTTTCCCTCATCGGCCACCGTGGCTGAAGGTTTCACCAGACGCTTTCCCTTGTTAACCAGCTGATTTGATCTGTGGAACAGAACCGGACCCCGACAAAGTGTCTGGTTATGAGCCAGACTTCCCAGAGACACTTCAGTTTGCAGTTTACGGCGGCGGCTGCTGTTCATTTCCTACTCTGAAAACCACCTTTTTATCATTCTGAGAAATCTGACTGATGCAGGGGCGAACGTCTGCGAGGGGGAAGCTGCATTTCACTATCAACGCTGGAAACCACGCTTCAGTTTTCCCCACACTGCATTTGATCTTGTCGTTTTGACATTTAATCTTGTGTCCTGTCTGAAAAACGTATTTTTCCCGACAAATATCAACAAACATCTGCCAGTGGGCGAGCTAATGTCACTGGTTTTCAGAGCATTTACATGTTGCATGAATTTTCTTTAAGTAGAGGATAATACCTTGAAACCAGTGCAGTGATCAGCTTTATTTCAAGGTAATGTCACTTGATTTAAGGATGGAAAGAGATGAAATGGATCTCAACCCAATGGCAGATTTTTTTTTGTACCATTTTACAGCTGAATACAAGACTCATTAAGATGTTAAGGGACAAACCTGATTTCACCATATTACCCAGAAACAAATGAAAAGTTCTCTTCCAAAAACATTATATAACCATTTAGGGGGAATATCATTACCTTCAGTTAATCATTTGATATCTGTAAACTCGAGATTATCCAGGCTATAAAAGTGTCTCATTAGGCAACCAAGGACTTCAGTTCCCCACTATCTTTTCAAAAATGTATCTTTTTCCTCTCAATCATTTTGTGAGATAAAGTGTCACCTCTTCATGACATAAATGCTGGGAAGGCGTTAAAGCCAGCGTGTGTCAGAGAGAGAGGGGGCGTGGCCTGTGGTTTTGTTTGACTTTCAAACTGGGGAAAGTTGAGGTTAGATTGACGACAGCAGGTGCCGCGAGGCAGGAAGCGTCTTCGTCTCTCTGAGGCACACGGTCCAAAACACACTGCAGGAGGTCCAGGAGAGGAGAGGAGAGGAGAGGAGAGAGGGGCCCGTCCATCCTGAGGGTCGGAAACACACGACCACGTGGTCTGAGGACCTGCGAGAGGCCTGCGCAGCTGCAGTGAGGGGACAGCCGAGGAGGTAAGGGCCTTATCTTCATCGCTTCCTTTAAGTTCAGGGTGGGGTTACACAGATATACAGGTGACAGGGTGAATATAGGCCTTTTGTTAAATATCAGCTGTCATCACCTCTGATATGATGGAGGTTCCTCCTGACCACAGACACAGAAAAACATCTGGAATACCTCACATGATATTTGATTTTCTTCACACATTTAATTAATTTAAATGTTGAAACACTGAATTGATGTATTGATCAAATGGCTGAATTTAAAGTTCAAGTTCTAGTTTGTTTATTTCTTTATCACATACATGTCTCGGAGGACTTTACACAGAATGAACCTAACTTATCAACAGTCAACCATAGAACAGAATGATAGAACAAACATCAGGAAGCAGACACACAACAGCACATTTTATCAAGACACAACAGCCACCTATTCTACAGCCTAACCTACCGGCTCCACCGGCCTTAGAGCCTCGAAGCATACAAGGAAAAACTCCCACGAAATGTTCAAGATAGCTATTATCAACATGATGTAACCGAAAGGTCACAGGTTTGATCCCTGCAGCAGCCAGTGTGTGTCTATCAAGAGCCGTCCACCCTGCTGAAGTGTCTGTCGAGCGTAAAATATAAGATGATTTCTACTGTTGGCTGTTTGTAATGTTGTTGATGTAGGAACTGAGTAGAAGTCTCTCTGGATAAGATCATTGAATGACTAAAATGTAAATGTACAGTCTGGGTGTTTACTGTGTCGCTGTGTATCTGAACCACACTCTGTGGTTCAGATCATGGTGAACTGAAACACTGCAGTGACCCCATTCACAGCAACACATCCTCCTGGCCTCAAACTCTCAGTCTCCAATCATTCTATGGTCACAAGTAGCCTATATTTGTTCCATCTATAGGAGCAACTTGATCTATAGAGGGATTTAAGCTGAGGCAACACCCCTCTGGCAGCCATCTTGGAGGTCCTCAGCTCTGTGAACAGCTGACTGTGTTTCTGTCTCAACAGAACTGAACAGACGGTTAATTTCTGTCTGTTTCTGACTGAACTGATCATTTCATCACTGATCCATCTGATTGATTTAGTGTTTAGATAATGTCAGCTTGTTAGCTAGCTAACCATAGCATCTGGTCAGCTAACCATCACTGTCTTGTTGTTAACACATCTGATTAGCACACTAGCTAACGTATCTAGTAGCAGCTAGCGTTAGCATGTTCACATTAACATCAGTGTGTTTGCTGGCTAGTTAGCTAGCTAACAGTTTGTTCAGGTTAACTGAGCTGACTCTTCTCAAGCTCCAACTCTTCATGTTTTGGAGTAGAGACTAGGGCTAAAGACAAGACAGTTTACTGTGTCACAGTAACCTACATTTGGAAACAAATCCACCTTATCACACTATTCACTTTTACTGAGAAGGTTACTGAATGGATCTACAGCCACACCACAACAAGCTGACTCATAAACATTTAACATAAAACCATCTGTGAGTGTCAGTATCTATGTCTGTTCATGTTTATACCAAACATGAATACTAGTTCCTTTAAAACAGGAAGCTCCTGGCCTGTTAGTTCCTGCTGCAGAGAGAGTTTATCACCACAAAGTCTGTTTCACATTCTGCATGATGAGTCTCAGTGAATCCAAGGCACTCAACTCTTGATAAATTAACAAAGCCTTTGTTTTTAACATGAATTTTAACATGAATTTGCCAACTTGTTAGTCTTAGGTGTTAGTCTTTGTATTTGCAGCCCAGCTGTTTAGCAGACACTTTAATACACTATTTCCTGTTTATTTTCAGACACTAGTGAACATTATGAGAAGATATAAATGTCTCTTCATGGCCGAGTCAGGCTGGAGGCTGAGCGCAGTAGATACCAGACTCAGATATCATGAGGAAGCATGATCATTTCTAAGTTGAAAATGTATCAGCATATAAAAGCTCTGACTGATGTTGTAAAAATTGTCATCTGCTTTCTACTGGAAAAAAGTTGTCAAAACTGCTGAAATTCCTTCCACACTCAAAAAAACGATTCAAGCCCTTCTTAGATGTGACACATTTAAATATTGTTTGCTTTATTTAAATATATCTATTTAATAGATATGCATTTATATTTAATGGATGTAACATAAAATGTATTCATAGTTTCACCTATGAGATTCATTAACTCAAAATAAATGAGTTCTCTTCGGGGGACCGCCCTTTGCGCATGTGCGAGACCACGCCCTCTCGTCCTCGTTTTTGCGCCCTCCATTTTCTACTTCTGGCTGCAACGAGATTGGTGCGGTGGTGAGACACTTGCAGGTGGAAGTCTATGCCTTGGTAAGTATTCGTTTTTTTGGTAGTAGTTTAGAAAGTACCTTGCTGTCAAATAACGTGCATTCCGTAATGTTGACCCAAATATTTGCAACAGCCGTGATAACGTTAAGCGAGGCGAATTTTGCTAGGTTTTCAGTAAAGTCGGAGTTGGCGGGCTAACCGTAGCTGGCTAGCTAAAGTTAGCTAAGCCAACGTTAGCTGGCTAGCTAACCTTGGATAGTCTCTCCCCCTCACTCACACGCGGGCACCTGACACACACACACACACACACACACTGTTGCCACTGTTGACTTTCTCGCTAGACTTAGCGTCTTTTCAGACCCTCTTAGCAACTGTATTTCTGTACAGAAGCCTTTTTGCGCGCTCCCAGATGATTGGCACTGACGTCGGGGAGCGCACGGACCCGCGCATTGCAAGCACCAGCTTCAGAACAGTGACAGACAATTCAGTTAAGCTCAGCAGGGACAATTAACGCGTTTTAACTTCTCTTTTGTGATTTTTGTGCGTGAGTGAATAAGGTGAGAATCTGCTCATGTTTCTTCAACTTTAGAGCAAGTTTATTTTCTGTTTAACATGCCTTTGCGTATTTTCCAGTTTGTGTTCGTAAAATTATTGCTGTGTCAGGAGCTTAAATGGCGTCTCTCCCTGTCCTCTCGCGCCGTGCGCACGCAGGCAGGAGTTACTGTGGTTATGGCAATCTCTGAACCCATCGTCTATCGTCGTCAGATAGTCAGAGATTGTGGTTATGGGGACACTTTGTGTCTCTGTTGCTCTGAAACTTTATCGAGAGAGGAAGAGCAGACGCGCCCACTGTGCCCGGGATAGGATTATCATTACCGTATTTCCTCAAACAGTGACCGGGGCCTTTATTTACCTCAACTCCAGAAGGTAACAGGCCATTATTTGAAGCAGGCTTGTATTAGAGGCAGGCCTTTATTTCTAATTCCCTCTGTATTGATAAGTATAATTTGTCATATTTTAGTATGATGCCTCGTTTGCCCTGTTAAAGTTATTGCGTTACGCTGTTAATACAAACTCAACACTTCGGCTTTGACTTTGGCTGCAACACACATACACGCGCAATGACTGAAATTGGACAATAAGCTTTAGATGAGTAATCCAGAACAACAAGGTGTTGAAAATAGAATGATTATTGTTGAATTTATTAAATTAAAGCGATGGAAATATACATTATACTTAGTTGGCATGCACATAATATGACAGCCACCGGGAGTTTGTCCACCCTTGTTTTTTCCCTGGCCATTATTCGAGACCCGGCTTTTATTTGACTACTGGTTTTTATTTGAGGAAATACGGTATGTCCCTGTGCTGTTCAACACAAATAAAAACTGGCCTGATCCAATTCAAACAATGTCATTACCACAGAGATATATATGTTCTTTGGTAATTACAGTGGAACCTATAGGCTCAATTCAAGAACAACACAAATACCTAGCATAATAATAGTGTAATAATATAGTATTATTGTATAAATATATTATTGTATAACACATTTTGCTTATGTTTATGTATTGAGACACATTTCTACTCAAATTCACATTCTCTAATTTAAATCCAAAATGATGCAAACACAAAGATGAAATAAAGATTATTATTATTATTAATTGTATTGTTAATTAAGATGATTATTTGATATTTTATTAAAATAGCGGAGTACAATTTATTTGACATGCTTTAATGATTTGATCTCCATTATATGTAGCTTCAGTGTTGCTGTAAAATGATTGCTAGTCCATTCTAAATGTTAACGTTTTATCTGTTTTCATTGGCGAGTGCACTAATGCAATTTTGACTTGTCGGTGAATTTTCCAGTATTCCAGCACAAGTATTTGTTTGTTGTAGTAGTTTAGAATGTACCTTGCTGTCAAATAATGTGCACTCACACCTCTAATATATGTATCTCATCTTTTGCAGTTTTGCAGTTTGATCAGCATTACCAAGCTACAACCCTCAAGTGATAGTAAGTAATAGGCTACTTGCTCAATCAATGCTGGCACAAGCTGATCTGTATCATTGCCATTTGTTCAATGTGATATGTGCTAATTCTCTTTATTCTCATTTTTAGGATAATGAATGTGGCAGTGCAAAGACTGCAGTTTGGAACTAGCTAGCAGGTATTTGTTGCTGCAACATCTTTGGCATTTTATACTCATGGGCAATTTAGGGGCAGTTATCGCTATCCATGTCCATACACAGATTGCCTGTGTACGTTTAATATATGGTAGGGCTGCATGATATATCATTTCAGCATCGTCATGGCGATGTGTGCATGCGCAATAGTCACATCGCAGGACGTGCGATGTCAAGTAAGGCAAATTAACTCAAACGCGTCATGCTACAACTTTTTTGCTGCTTGATACAAAAGGAAAACTCGCACGGTTCTCATTTCCCAAAGCCAGTAGAAGTATCTACATTCCAGTGTCATGTGTGCTCATGCAGAGAAATGGCGAGGAGAGAGGAGAGGAGAATGCAGAGTTCTTGTGGATCACCACCAAGCCACTGCAATCAAAGTTCATGTCACAGCTGGACCATTTCTCAGACAAGCTGATGCAGATCTTCAAGAGCAAAGGAGGAGTGAAGGGGCAAAGGATCAAGGACGTCCTGGCGATCAAAGATTTGGTTAGTAGAAATGCATAGAACATCCTTTTTACTGTATTGGGGTGGTTATTGTAAGATTTTCTTGTCCATAGCTGCTCATTTAAACACATTTGAACACATAAATGGTAAATGGCCTGCTTATATAGCGCGTTTATCCAAAGTGCTTTACAGTGTTTGCATTTCATTCACCCACTCACACACCAACGGCTGTGTAAACCATGCAAGGCAACTACCAGCTTGTTGGGGGCATTAAGGGGTCAGGTGTCCTGCTCAGGGACACCTCGACAGATCCTCTGGTCTTCAGACAACCTGCTTTCCTCCCTGTGCCACTGTCGCACCCACATTTGGCTAAATTTTGTCTTGATTTGTCGCCCCTGCTTTAGTGTGACAACATCAACACCAGGAGGGAGTGCATCCTGAGAAGCCTCGTCATCTACCTCAATGAAGATCCAGACTCTTTCTTCAAGGAATATCTGGTAAGTTTATCACAATATGTTTCCCATGAAGCGTCGAACAGTGTTACCCACAGTTATTTCTCCCATGGCACACTATTATGGAATCAGATGAGTCTCATTATTAATGAAAGCGCACAGAAAGATTCACAAATGTATTTTGTGATTTATATATAAATGACACTCTCCACAAAAATATTTTTCAATGCACACAAAAATATTGTATATATGTGTATATGAATGTAAAAAAAATCCACATAAAAAAAGAAGGTTCATAAATGTTTTTCTGATGCACACACAAATATTTCTTGCTTTAAATATATGTAATAGAAATCCGCAAATATATGTATTTAAAAGTATTTGCAATTTTCATCAAAAACATATTTGGATGTTGTTACATTTATATACAGACTGTTGAACCAGCATTTATAAACTGCTTGTCATTTGTGACTGTTCGTTCTCTCCTCGTGTTCTAATTCATAATTGTAGACTGCAGATGTAACGCTGTGATCACATTAAATCACACCTTCGAGTCTACGCTCATGTGATTGGCTGAAAAGGAAGGAGACATCTGATAGGCTACAGATAATTCCCTTTTGAAAAAAAATGCATTTGTGAATGGAGCCGCGGCAGGGGAGTCTCAAAACATCCACACACACAAATGCAGTGAAGTTCACAAATGACAAGCAGTTTGTAAATGCAGGTTCCAACAGTCTGTATATAAATGTAACAACATCCAAATATGTTTCTGATGAAAATTGCAAAACTTTTAAATACATATATTTGTGGATTTCTATTACGTTTATTTAAAACGAGAAATATTTGTGATCTAAGAATGCTTATTTATATTTTTGTATATAGTTTTCTGTTTGTGGTGTTCAGCATTTTACTTCACACAAGTGTTCTGTGTTTGTGTTGTTGTTCAGGCCTCCGCCACTGAGGATGCAGAGAGGGACATCGGAGTCATGGGGATTTACACAATCCGAAGAGATGGGGAGCCAGAGGACGTGGGAATTGTGATCGAAGGCATTAAAGTCCTGACCAACGTAGGCAGTGTCATTGATCTAAGCTTTCCAGACAACCTCAAGTACACCTTCAAGTTTTTCCAGAAGGTCATAATGAATTTGGATGGGCATAAGCTGAATGCAAAGATACAGCAGCTGAAAATCAAGTTGTTTGCATGAGAGGTGAACACCAGGTGACATCTTCAAGTTTCCTTATCAGATCTTTTGGGAGTTGTTTTTGTTTTGTTTGTTCACTTTCATCTTCTGCCCAGTCAACGACCAACAACAATCGATGACCTCATGGATGTTTTCCTTGTTCTGACATTTTGAAAGAATTGACTAAGCTGCACAGAGGCAGGCCAGGGGCTGTAATTTGCTGAACTTTTACATATGACTGCAAGCTTCTGTTTAAATATAATGATGAATGTATGATATGCAGCCATGGGGAGTGGAGCAACTTACTGCAATTGCTCCTCCCTTACGAACTAATGGTTGATGGAGGTTTAAGATTGGAATTCCATGGGCTCGGACGAGTGTTTACACATGGAAAGTTTGCCCACTTCACCTCCCCATCCTAATTCCTTGAGTGTGACTCTACCCTCCACCCTTCTCAAGCTGCCGTTCATCTCTAGTGTCAACTGGCGTATCCATTTTTCTCCTCCCTGTAGCCCGATTGCATGACTCAACTCAGGTTGAAATGGACCTAAACACGACTCAACACACTGTGTGATTTCCTTTGATTGTGAATGGCCAGAACTCTCTTCATGCTGCAAGTCACATTTTCATAGATTAAGTTACATTTAAATGACTATGGGTATCCTTGTTAGTTATAATCAGACTCTTGGTCTGTGAATGTTGTGATTTTTTATTTTATTTTTTTGTTGCCCAAAAGTGGTCCACGCTACCTGTTTCTGTTAGCACCTATGATAATACACCAAAGGCTATTCTTCAGTGTAAATGAGTAATTGCAAAACTGTGTCCTTGTTTGAACTGACCATCTTGTACTACAGGGAAAGAAAACAAAGCTGTACCGCTCTTGAGAAACCAAAGTAGTGGGAATTTTGCATTTGCCATATTGGTTGTACATGCCAATTGCAGGAATTTCTTTTCTGCTTTTGTGTGTGTGTGTATTCAAGTATTGATGTTGTTGAATTGAGGATTACTGTCATCGACCTCATTGATGATTTCCATTTTGATGTTTTCTTGGTTCTAACATTTAAAAACAGTGTAACCTGCACTGTGTCGATCATGTTGGTTTTTTTGTTTTCATTTCCTGCTCAGTCTGTTTCTGTTATCTTTAAAACAAAAAAGAAATGCAGGCACACTAGTCATGGGTGGTCGGTTTTGACCATGCTGAACTTATCTGAAAATTTTCAATAAAAACACCACAACCAGGTTTTGTCTCATGTGTGTCATAATGGGGGATCAAATGAAAAAGAATTTTACCTTATTTAATTTCCAATTAATTATATTCGTTTGAGTTGGACAAACATAAATCAATTTCATCTAGTTAATGTAATTATTTTATTTTTGCTGTATTTGATAAAAATGAGTTGGACTAACTCAATTCAATTATATTAGTTTGAGTTGGACAAACCCAAATCAATTTCATCTAGTTAATGTAATTATTTTATTTTAGCTGTATTTGATAAAAATGAGTTGGACTTACTCAATTAAATTATATTGCATGGATGTACTTAGTTTGAGTTGGGGCTACATATATTTATTGGATGGAAATCCTGCCCACAATTTAATTGAGTTCATCCAATGAGTTATTTTTTTGAGTGCAACATTTGCATTTTTTAATGAACAAAGACGTAGTGAGTCAACCACTCATGTCTGAAAACCTGCATGTACTGTATGTGAGTTTCAACACAGGAAAAATAAAGGTGCCAAAAGTGGTTCTTGGGAGTGATGCCATGGAAGAATCATTTCTGGTTCCACAAAGAACATTTCTGCTCTCCTTTGCTAAGACTCCTGCATTGTGTTTTTGCTTATCTGCCCTTGTAAAGCCTCATTTGCAATTGCACAATATAAACTACGGAGGGTTTTAGTTATTTTCCACGTTTACGCCATCACCCACCATCCAATAACTAAGAATTAAGAACATTTTAATGTCACAAAGAACCATATATGATTAAAAGGTTCTTGAAAGGTTATTTGCAGTTTGGTAAAGGCTTTTATTTTTTCCAAGGCTCCTTACAGTGCCTTACAGAGAGAATACATTTTTAATAAGGGTGTCACAGTGGGAATTGAACCCCCAACCCTGCCGGTGTTCGGCCGTTTTCACACCAAGTTCTTTTTGTTTACGCCTAAAGTCTGATGGTGTGAAAGCTGCTGTCGGTCCAGGGAAGCAGACTGAAGAAAGACTCAAGTAATTGACCCGAGTGTGAAAACTCCCTTATAGTGCCTTGCCCCACCCATTGAGCTACAGAGGGAACTGAACCTTTAACCCAGGCAGCATTAACATTCAATATACTTTTTCTTACATGTTCCTAGACATTATAATGTAGTAAAGAGTTTTCTTTTCCTCTTCCTGTTTCCAACCAGACTGTCTGACAGCAGAAGCCAGGCGACCAAACCACAACCACAGCACCTACTCCTACTGCGGAAGTAAGACTCACACCTACTGTTTGCTTTCTTTGGTCCAAACCGTAGTGTTAAAATTTGTTTTGTTGCACTTTTGTGAGGAGGATTTTATTAACTGCCAGCAATAATGCTGAAATTTAAAAGTGGGATGGAGGAGATGCAGTTGCTTTTTCCCTTAACCGTTTCCACCAAAATCTGTAGTTGTTTTGGAGATCTATCTCTGATTATTATGAGTGGGGTTTGATTTGGGTTTGTTCAGTTCATATAAAGAGGATTTTATTTTTCCTGTTCGTGGATCCTCCTCCCACAGTGTAAAGACAATCATACCGGGTAAAAACTGATCATGATTAATTCTGTGAAGCTCTGCTATGGCTTTCTACTCAGGTCAGCTGTGGAAAGACGGCTCTAGTCGGCTGCTGGTTAGATAGTGAAAGTGGTTGGTGAATTTTGGGACTTATTTGTCACTGAGCAGATGTGGGGACTCGAAAATTGTGACTTGATGTGACTCAATTTGAATTGCAGACTTGACTTTCAAAAGTTTTGACAAAAGATCTTGTGTCTGTGTAAATGACTTAGATTGAAAGTGATGAGATTTGTTCCAGCAGACGACTGAATTTAAATTATTTTCTGAACCAAACTCATGATGTTCTTACCAAGTTTTTATCCTATTAAAACCATTGAAAAGTCCTAGATATTTAGTTTTCTTTAAGATATTAAATTTATACTGGACTCTTGATTTGTTCTGACTTGACTTGCTGTTCTATATACATTTAGACTTGAGACTTGACATTAATGACATGGACTTGACTTGGTAATCTACATTTAGACTTGAGACTTGACTTGAGACTCGAGCAAAGTTGACTTGGTGACACCTCTGTCACTGAGTTTCCTGCTCAGACCGTCAGTGAAGCGCCTGGTTGTCTTTTACAGCGTGTGTGAGCAGAGAGGATTGTGTTTCAGCTCCGGTCGAGGCTGAGGCTGCAGATGACGCCTCCTCCCTCCAACTCCTCCAGCGCCGGAGGAGCAGAGGAGGAGCGCTGCATCGTCAACGACCAGATGGGAGCCTTCATCGTCCTCTACATCCTCATTTTCATCATTAGTCTGCCTGGCAACCTGCTGTCTCTCTGGGCCTTCATCCACAGCCACAGAGCCAAGGTAGGACTTCTACTGACTTCTACTGAAGATGAGATTAGGTGAGATGAGATGAGGTGAGGTGAAATGAGATGAAGTGAGATGACGTGAGGTGAGATGAGATGAAGTGAGATGAGGTGAGGTGAGATGAGATGAAGTGAGATGAGGTGAGATGAGATGAAGTGAGATGAGGTGAGGTGAGATGAGATGAAGTGAGATGAGGTGAGATGAGATGAAGTGAGGTGAGGTGAGATGAGATGAAGTGAGATGAGGTGAGGTGAGATGAGATGAAGTGAGGTGAGGTGAGATGAGATGAAGTGAGATGAGGTGAGGTGAGATGAGATGAAGTGAGATGAGGTGAGGTGAAATGAGATGAGGTGAGGTGAGGTGAAATGAGATGAGGTGAGGTGAGGTGAAATGAGATGAAATGAGATGAGGTGAGGTGAAATGAGATGAGGTGAGGTGAAATGAGATGAAATGAGATGAGGTGAGGTGAGAGGATTTGAGCAGATGAGATGAGATGAGAGGATTAGAAATGAGAGGATTCCAGAAGAGATTAGATAAGGAGAGATGAGGTCAGATCAGATGAAAGGATTTGAGATGACAGGATTTGAGCAGAGAGGATGTGAGATGAGATTATTTTAGAGATGAAGAGAGATCAGGTGATTTTAGAGGAGATGAGATAAGGATAGATGAGGTCAGATCAGATGAAAGGATTTGAAATTAAGGGTTTAGAGATGAGGTGAGATGAGATGAGATGAGATGAGATGAGATGAGAGGATTTTAGTGGTTATGAGGTGAGATGACAGGGGATTAGCTGAGATGATAGGATTTGGCCAGAATAGAAATGAGATGAGACGAGAAGATTTGAAATGAGATGAGAGGATTTGAGCAGAGATGAGGTGAGATGATAGGAGATTAGATGAGATGAGGGGATTTGAGAGGAGATGAGGTAAAATGAAAAGAAGATTTTAGAAGGGATGAGGTGAGATGAGAAGATTTGAGATAAGATGAGAGGAGTATGATACATACAGCATTGCAGTACAGCTCTCAGTAAGTAAACATGATTCTAATTCTGGCTCTAATGATGCAGATGAACATTAACTGTATTAGCTGGTTCTAGTTGTGGTTCTAGTTGTGGTTCTAGTTGTGGTTCTAGTTGTGGTTCTGTTGTGGTTCTGCAGCAGAGCATCAGCGTCTACCTGGTCAACCTGCTGGTGTCCGACCTGCTGCTGACGCTCGCTCTGCCCTTCAAGATCCTGAAGGACCTGGGCGTGGCTCCGTGGGGCCTGATGGTCTTCCACTGCCAGGCCAGCGCCGTCACCGTCTACATCAGCCTCTACGCCTCCATCCTCTTCCTCGCCTTCATCACCACCGACCGCTACCTGCAGGTAAGGAAAGACATTGGGTAAAAAAAAAAATATTAAAAAGTTCAAATAAACGTTTTGAGTCACTGTAACATGTCACAGAACTAACCACATGGTGTGACCCTGCTGGTCTGAAGTGACGTGTCGTCTCCCTGCAGGAGTCTCAGAGCCTCCAGTCTCTGCGGCTGCAGGAAGTCGGTTTCGCCCGGCTGCTGTCTCTGATCATCTGGCTGCTGCTGCTGCTCATCATGCTGCCCAACATGGCTCTACCCATCCAGCAAGTACAGGTTCTGTGCTACTACTGATACTACTACTACTACTGCTACTACTACTACTGTACTACTACTACTACTACTACTACTGTACTACTACTACTACTGTACTACTACTACTACTACTACTACTGTACTACTACTACTACTACTACTACTACTGTACTACTACTACTACTGTACTACTACTACTACTACTACTACTACTACTGTACTACTGCTACTACTACTACTACTACTGTACTACTACTACTACTACTACTACTACTGTACTACTGCTACTACTACTACTACTACTGTACTACTACTACTACTACTACTACTACTGTACTACTGCTACTACTACTACTACTGTACTACTGCTACTACTACTATTACTGATACTACTACTGATACTACTACTACTACTACTGTACTACTGCTACTACTACTACTACTATTACTGCTACTACTACTACTACTACTACTACTACTACTACTACTGTACTACTGCTACTACTACTACTACTACTGTA
Source organism: Centroberyx affinis (assembly GCF_046629955.1). Taxonomy (NCBI): domain Eukaryota; kingdom Metazoa; phylum Chordata; class Actinopteri; order Beryciformes; family Berycidae; genus Centroberyx; species Centroberyx affinis. The sequence continues at coordinate 57,191 of NW_027283419.1, read as the reverse complement.
CTACTGCTACTACTACTACTATTACTGATACTACTACTACTACTACTACTGTACTACTGCTGCTACTACTACTACTACTACTACTGATACTACTACTACTACTGATACTACTACTACTACTACTACTGTACTACTGCTACTACTACTACTACTACTGCTACTACTACTACTACTACTACTGTACTACTGCTACTACTACTACTACTACTGTACTACTACTACTACTACTGTACTACTGATACTACTACTACTACTACTACTACTACTGATACTACTACTACTACTACTGTACTACTGCTACTACTACTACTACTACTGATACTACAACTACTACTACTGTACTACTGCTACTACTACTACTGCTGCTTCTCATCATGGTGTCCAACATGGCTCTGTACATTTGATTTTGATATAAAAATTTGAGAAATTATATTTATACATATATTTTTGGCCTTTATTATTAAAGCAGTGTATGTTATGATATGAAGAATTAGTTGAGGTGAAAAAGTATTTTTTTATTTCATTGTGACTGTAAACATAAATGGAAGATGTTCCTGTCGTCTCTGCAGCCCCAGCGGTTCCTCAGCTGCTCGGCGCTGAAGGCGGGCGTCAGCCTCCACTGGCACGCGCTGACCGTCTTCCTCTGCATGGCGCTGTTCCTCAACGCCTCCGCCGCCGTGCTGCTGTCCTGCGGCCTGGCTCTGAAGAGGCTCCTGGGCAGCCGGGACGACCCCCGGCGCCGGGCCGGCGCCAGGCGGGCCGCGGCCAGCGTGGCGGCCTTGGCGGCGGCCTACGTGGTCGCCTTCGTGCCGTACCACGCCGTCCGGACGCCGTACACCTTAGCCCAGGCCAAAGTCATCACGGACTGCCGGACCAAGAGGCGGCTCTTCCTGGCGAAGGAGTGGACGCTCCTGCTGGCCGTGCTGCACCTCTGCTTCGACCCCCTGCTGTGCTGCCGCCTCCTGCCGCCGCTCCGACAGACGGTCAGCGAGGCGCTCCGCTGCCGCACGAACCGGACGGTCAGCGACCCTGAGGAGCAGGCTGCTGAGGAAACACTGCAACCTGCGACGGCTGCACAACAGGAAGCGGTGCTGTAGTCGTGTTTATAGGGGTTCACACACGCTTTCATGCCAAAGACCAAACCTGCACGCCACCACCCCGAGTACTGGCAGGAATCAGCTTAAAGCAATATTTAAATTACAATGTTTACATGGTTCAAAGTAAGTTTCTCCAATAACCTGGTTTACACATGTCTATAATATGCACTGCAATATGTTGTTTTCTTTGTAAATACTACATCCAGGTCACTGTGTCTGGTGACCTTTGACCTGCACAGTTTGAAAAAAAAATAAAATAAGGAGTTTACATGCTCTAATAAATACAAAGATTAAGCAGAAATCTAGCAGTTAACCAGGTTCTGTTTCTCTGATTATCACCTTCCTAACATAGTAATAGTAATATCAGATAAAGGTTTAAAATTTCAATAGTCAGAGTATTGCATTAATCCAGTTAAGATCCAATTATTAGTGCACGTAAACATACCCATAGATATACATGAAGTCACAGACTCCTAGGTGGAAATTGATATTTCAGAGACCCCACATGACACAGGACACCACAGGACATCCCATAACTGAATGGTCGCAGGTTTGATCCCTGCAGCAGTCACATGCTCCTGTCCAAGTGTCCTTGAGCAAGACATTAAACTCCCACCTGCTCACTCTGTGTTGCTCTGGATGAGAGAATCATCTAAATGTCTAAACTGTAAATGTCCTTATTTGGTTGCTTGTAATGTGAACTATGGGAAATATTTTTTTGTTGTTGCTGTTCCACATTGCAAGTTGCAGATTGGAGTTTTAGTTAAACAAAAAATTCTCAGAGACAGGGCTGCTCAGGTGGTAGAAATAATCTGATTGGTTGAGTTAAATCTCAGTGGGCCACAGGTTTTTGGGGTGGAAGTTTGAGTGCGAAAGAAGGAACTCTAGTCAAATTACCAATGAAAACTATTAATGGCAATAACTTCCTTTTTTCATTCCTTCATGACCATGGTGTCAAAGTAAACTAAGTCAAATATCTAGTTTTATCATTTATTCATTATGTTCTGATTTACCTTTCACCTATATTGGGAAACAAAGAGACCCTGGTAGAGACATTTAAGTGAAACCAGATGTTGAGGCTCTGTTTTGAAGGTGTCCTGTAACATGACTGCATGTATGACATACACATGTGGTAGACGCGTGATCAAGGGATGCCCTCTCTCATGGCTTTGTGCCAATTGGTTGAAAGTACTTAAGAAAATAGGCATTGACCAACCACAGATCATTTCTTTGTCTCTTAGAAAACTATATAAGATCAAGTATTCTGTTTTCTAGTTGAGACATACTGATGTAAGCTTTGGGTGTGATCTTATGTCTCCTTATTATTGACTCAATAATAATCTCATTAATCTTCAAATCAGTAAGTGGCTTGTGTCTTTACTTTGTGTATGAGTCCAGTGTTTTTGACAGATTTCCACGACAATGGCATCATGCTGTTGAAGGACAGCAGCTAGCTAACTAGCTTACCTAGATAGCTATAGGCTAGTAAGGCTAGTTTGTACTTGAAGGCCAGCTAGCTAACTAGCTAACCTAGATAACTTAGTATGATAGATTGTATTTTTTCAGTTAGCAGCAGAGCGCTAGGCTTCATAATATTAGCTTCCTCCTCTCTTACCTCTTGTCTTTTTCACTGAGCTTCAGTCTAATGTTACTTAGTAGTTCTTTGGCTCCGCCCACTGAGGTTTAACTCGACCAATCAGATTATTTCTGCCTCCAGAGCAGCTCTGTCTCGGAGAAATGTTTTTAAAACTGAAACTACAATCTGCTTTTAGGTTGAATAACGCCTCTGACACATGACAACGCTCGGCTTGAAAACATCATCCGCCTTGTTGAAGTGAATGAGTTTTAATGGATGCAGGTTTTGATTTCATTTGCCTAGCTAGGGTTGCCTACTAAGTAAACACAGATTGAATGTTAGACTATAAATTCAAGCAAGTAATGTTGTCCTGTAAATGTCCTCACATGATTCAAGTAACTTCTCCATTCTGTCTAGAGGAACAAATGACCGGCGGAACGAGTTTTGTGATGTTTCGTGAATGAACTTAAGCAGAAACACACTCAACATCTCAACATCTGCGTTGGTGGCTTGAAAATTGGCATAAAGTAGCTAAGAGTTCTATTTCTCTGGACACTCACCTTCCCACAATCCTCTGCAAAACTCCTACATGTGCTGTCATTCAGACTTCGCCTGTGAATCTCCCTTCGGTGGATTTTCACTGTAAGAGAATCAGCTGAATGCAGACAGTGTGAATGGAAAATGTCAGAAACACACCGGCACCAGAGGGGAAAATAAATCAGCTGCTCCGGTTCTTGGACGGCTTTGAAGAAACACTGTTCTGTTGTTTTGGGAGGTTCTACTTTATGATCCAGCAGCTCTTTGGATACGAGCATCATATAGAGGTACTGAGTACTGAGTATACAGGGACGCTGGAAGTAGGGGTGCTGAGGGGGCTGCAGCACCCCCTACTGCCGGGGGGCTGTAACTGCAAGGCTAAAAAGTTTACTAAACAAATCAATAAAAAAAAACGTTTACTTCTTGAGAGTGGCATTTTAGCGTAAGCAGTCTATAAAACATGGTTCTTTGTTAAATGGTTGAAATCCACCATTTGTTATTTTTTATTATATTTTCTGTGTATCTGCAGAGAACGTTAGAAAGTTAGAATGTGAACATGAGAAAGAAAGGGAGAGGGAGCGAGAGGTTTTGGAGTGCGGTCTTCAGTGAAAGCCTGTTTGTAAAGCACTGCCTATGGCCTGTTCAGAGGTACTTGTTAATGTTTTCGGTTGCTCTGTGTGTGTGTGTGTGTGTGTGTGTGTGTGTGTGTGTGTGTGTGTGTGATAAAGTTCAAGTGCCTTGTTCTATTGCTACCCGTAGCGTGGCTGTGGCTCACTCAACAATAAATCGTCTTCTGATTAGGAATAAACCTGCATCCCGTGTGTGAACTGTCCATAGCTGAATATGGCACTATTCTGCTTTGACATACAGCATGTTGGTGTTCAAGTTTGCAGTCTGTTGTAGTGTAAAATGTTCTAAAACTGGTGTAAAATGTTGGCCATTCAAATTAATTTGAATATGAAGTCATTATATAGACTTTCTCTCAGCACTTCCAGCGTCCCTGGAGGTATACAGGTTTTATTATACCATATGAGAAATGCTGTTGGTCAAGTGCAGTGAAAACAGAACAAGTTAAATCAAGTTTATCTGTATAGTCCTTCATAGTTACAGTCTCAAAGGGCTTCACAATGCCATGTTATGATAAAATAACCCCCCAGCACACACACACACACACACACACACACACACACAACTCCAACAAAAACCTCATTAGGAAATAAAATGGAAGAAACCTTGGGAAGGGAAGGGCTTCACACAGAGAGACAAACAGATAATACAATAATACAGTTATCTACACTCACCTTGAGACTCTGATGCACACCTTTGGTACACCCTGACACACACACACACACACACACACACACACACACACACACACACACACACACACACACACAACCTGCATACACACATGAGCTAACATTAAGATTTGCATGAAATACAAACAAATGCCTGTAAAATACAGAACAGCCATGCAAACTGGTATCTGTGGCACATTCTCTCTAGTTAAATCTGACGTGGGACCTCGGGGAATAAAGCCACACACACACACACACACACACACACACGCACAACCTCCACACACACATCGGCCAACATTAAGGCTTGTATTGAGGCTTGTAGAATACAGAACCCACATGTCTAACGTGGGACCTCGGGGAACAAAGCTCGTCTCTGAACTGACTTGTTAAATGACGGTTTTAGAGACAGTAGCCGAGTTTCTGCTCAGCTGAACATTTATGAGGAACTTCAGTTTTTGAGCTCCCCAATACAATTAAAGGTAATCTATGAATGAATTAAAGTAATCCATGACCGTTATCGACCTCTACTGGTGACCAGTAGGAATTACATCATCAATGTCAACATCAGCTTTTCTCCTCTGTCTCTGCTTCTCCTCTTTTCGATGGAGATGCTGAGGTTTGCTGTATTTGTCCTTACAGCTCTTGTTGTTGTTGCATCTCTTAATGATATGATGATATCTAGTATATATCAGTGAGAACAATACATAGGAATAGGGGTACAAAAAGTAGATCTGTTACGTCTCTTGATAGGAATTCATGTTTTCATGAAAATATAATTACTTTTGTTTCTATTAGTGGCTGTTAACCCACCTTTTTATTTACCAGTCCATCACTTGCGATACAGTTTTAAAATTATGGCAAGGCATATGTGCAAAAACCGCACATAGGGAACATCTCAAAAGCTCCCAAAGGTATTAAAAAATAAAAAATGATTGGAGGAAAAAAGAAGGCAAGCCTGCAGAACAGACAAAATCATCAGAGTAAAGAAAAATATATATTTACACAGCAATCAAGCTCAGATATAAATATCACTGGTTTATATCAAAACAATCAGTGTCACTTTCTTTTGTTTTTTTTTACTCAAACTTTTCATACATTTCAACCCTTTAAATTAATTCACGAATCACATATAAAAGAGTGAAGGGGGTTTGTTGTTGCCTTTGTATATTTGCAAATATTGATTAATAGAAATAGGCTATAAACAGAAATGTTTATAAACAGAAATGTTTATAGCCAAGATAAGATAAATGAGATCATGTAATTCAGCGCTTATGATCCATACAGTGTAATCTATATGTAGTGGAATACAGTGTAATTAATGCTTTTCTAAAAAATATATTTGATATTTGATTTTTGTTTATATTATATATTATCTGCCTTATTATGATCCACAACTAGAGGAAACTGTTTCCGCACTTTTTTTTTATTTACCAGCTTTCCTGTTTAATCAATCCAAAACACTGGATACTCATAAATATTCATACCAACGCGGAACAGAGACGAACTGAGCATGCGCCTGACGGACAACGCGTGCGCCGCTTCAGCACTTCCGGACTACAAACGTTCCCAAAGCTGCTGCTACCCGCTCCGCTGCGACAGAACAGACCACCGGTTTCACAGGAGAAGAAGAAGAAGAAGAAGAAGTGCCGGAGACTTTACAGAGTTGGTTGGTTAGATATCGGAAAGTTAACATGCGAACAAAACGCCGCAGTTTAAATCGACTTTAACAAAAATGGAAGCTAGCGTTAGCAGCGACGGCGACAGCTTTGAGAGTGACAGCCGGACCGCGGTGGAGGTTTCTGTCCGAGCCACCATCGCCGTGTTGGGGCACGAGTGTCGGACAGGCGGCGAGGAGGCGACGGCGACGTACCCCCAGATCCTGCAGGACATGGGCAGAGATCTAACCGTTAAAATAAACCAGCTGCACCGGGACAGTTCCACCGGGCTAGCGAGGGAGAACCGGGCTCTGAAGGCGGAGCTGGGGCGGCTGGAGGGCGAGCTGAAGAGCAGCGTCCAGGCCGGGCTGCTGCTGGAGAAGCAGCTCCGCAGCCAGGTGGGCCGGCTGAGGAGGGAGCTGTCCCACCTGGAGAGGGAGGTGAGGAGGGTCAGCGACAAGGCGGAGAGGAACAGAGAGATCCTGGAGAGGGAGCGGAGGGAGAGGACTCTGACGGGCCCGGTGCACGTCCTGCTGCAGAACGGGTCTCTGCTGGGTGAGCCGCGGTCCACGTTTCTGTCTTTCAGTAACACTTAATTGGAATACTTAATTGATTATAGGCACCGCAATTGAAAATGAAACGAAAATGAACTGTAGTAAATAGTGGAGGTAGAAGTGCGCATCAACCACCGTAGACTTGATTGGAGTGCTTAACCAAAAACACTGAACCTTGAGGAGAAATTAGCACATCCAAAACTTTTCACTTGAATCTGAACGCATGCTCAGCTCTGCTGTATGGTCCGAAACGCGTCAGCATTAATGTGTGTGTGTGTGTGCCAATAAATTCAAGTGGAAAGTGAGCACTCTGCCATACTACTTTTATTTTTGGATGTGCTTTTTCCCCTCAAAGATAGGCTACTACACAAATATCAAAACATAACTAGAAAGTATAACATCCAATAGGAGTGTTTTAATGATACCACAGGGGAGTGAAGTATACCATAAAGTACAGTAAGGTCATTATAAACACACTGTCGCAGAGTCACTATAAGTTCCTATAAGAATATTAAAGTGATACCATAGGACTTAAAAAAATATCATTAAGTATAATAAGGTCACTGTAACTTTCCCCACTGCAAAATCTCTAACCTGCAGGATGACAGGTTAAAACTCTGTCCAATAAACAAGCTACTCGTGAGTCATGTGACTTCAGTTTACAAGCCCTGGTTCACTTATTTTCACGTATTATAATAATAATAATAATAATAATAATAAACTTTATTTGTATAAAGCCTTTCATACATAAAAATGCAGCTCAAAGTGCTTTACATAAAATCAAGACAAAACAGAAAGTGCATTACAATAAAATAAATCGGAAAATTGTACAGTAAAACCAACATCAAGTAAGAACAAATAAAAGACAGGTTCAAAGTAAAAACAAGTAAAAATATGGTTTACAAACAGTTAGCCTACAATAAAAGAGGCTAAAACAGAAGAAAGATTGAAACAAAAGGCTAAATTATAAGGTATGTTTTGACCTCTGTTTTAAAAGATGCTAAGGAGGTTGCCTGTCTAATATGTGCTGGGAGATTATTCCAAATAGTAGAGAATCATTGAGAGCTTTGTACACCAACAATAAAATATTAAAATAGATTCTAAAAGACACAGGCGACCAGTGCAGAGATGCAAGTACGGGTGTAATATGTTCTCTTTCCCTGGTTTTAGTAATTCTGGCTGCTGCATTTTGAACAAGTTGTAGTCTATTTATTGAGTTCTTAGGTGTTCCGGTTGAAAGAGCATTACAGTAATCAAGCCTTGAGAAAACAAAAGCATGGATTAGTTTCTCAGCGTCCGGCAGAGTGAGATACGGCCTGACCTTCACTATATTTTTTAAATGAGAACCTAAACAAACCAAAAACAGAAATACAACACAGTTAACTGTCCCGCTCTGGTTCAGAAACCATCTGTGCTCACACCCTGAGACAACTGACTGAAAGTGCTGTTGCACGTTACAGAACAAGCACAGCGTGAGGAGACACATCAACCATGGACTGTAGCGTTAAAGCGAAAATCCACCGAAACCTGATTCGAATTCACGTCAGTGTTTCAACTTAAAGGATAAGGCCGGTGTTTTTTAATGCATTTCTTACCGTCAACAAATCCTATGAAAATAACAAAATCAACAATGTGTTTGCTCTCCTCTCGTTACTTTCTGACTTCCCACGTTCCGTTTTCAGCCGTCAACCCGGAAGTCATTGGCTCCGATTGTAAGATAAAAACCTTGAAATTCAGCTCACAAAGACATAGTTTACATTTTAAAAATCTCTAACTGTTACCATGAAAAGTCAGACTGTTGTAGTTATTACCAAATCAAATTCAAAAGGGAACAAATTCTTCATTACACCGGGGACTATTTTCTGTGCTACGGAACTACTTTCCTGAGATGGCGTGTTTACAGCCGACTTATTAAGTTGTTTGAGGAAAAAGTGGTCCGGCCCGGTGCATGGTGATGATGAAATATGCTGCAGAGCAGCAGCATGGCTCTGTGACGGGTTTTTAACCGTTTTTTAATACAATGGAGTTCTATGGCTGCATTGGGACCCGGCTACATGGACCAGACTTGTTGGCAAAACAAAATCATTGCTGATTTTGTTATTTTCATAGGATTTGTTGATGGTAAGAAATGCATTAAAAAACACCAGCCTGATCCTTTAATTCACTCAGCAGTGTTGTGCCACCACAGCAACAAAACTGACATCACTGCTGCATAGAATATGAAATTTACAAAATATAATTTCGTTTTCCTCAAACAGCCACAGTATGTGTAGCCACAGTGTTTAGAAACACCTTTTAATCTTAGTAGATTATCCATATAAGAATAGTTTCGGTCTTTCAAGCTGCATTAGAACTGTAACATGAATGGATTTATTCTTTTTGAATATCTTTTGTGACCAGAACAAGCACAGTCTTCTGCTGTCGGACACTAAGCAGTTGGGGGTTCAGGTGTTCTTCAGTGCCTTGCTCAAGAGCATGTGGACAGTATTTGGTGTTTGTCATTCACTTTCACCGCCCAGATGTTTCCAGCTGTCCTGGGATTCGAGCCGACACCCTTCACCTCACAAGCCTGACTGCAGAGGAAACACTGCACTTTCAGTCAGTTGTGTGAACATGAATAACTCTCTGCCACAGTTGGAGTTCAGTTCAGCTGCTCTGGACACCAGCCATGTGAACTCATCAGTGAATATTTATGAATTTCGCCCTCATGCATATTTATAGTCGTCATGTTTTGGTCTAATGACTGACTAGACGGAGGCACTGAGCATGCACATGTTGACCTGTGGACCCGCCCACTCATGAATATTTATGAACACACTGTCACAATATGACTCAAAATATCAAGCAGACCTATCTTACAGCCTTTGGGTTGAGCATCTTGCTTTGTGTCACTCTACATTGCGAGGGCAATCTGCACTTTCATTTTTCTTTTTTTGTAAATGTTTTACTTTGAAAACAAACCATTTGTGATCCGGTCTGTATTGCAGTGGTGTGTGTCCAGTTCTGACTGTGTAGAATCACTAATGAATGTGTGTGTTTTTCATTGATATTCATAATGCCTGAGCCAGTTGCTCACTCTCTACTTTACATTGGGGCTTGCACACCAGCTATGAAAATGTATGAGCATGTCTGCAGATGAAGGAATATAATTATAACATCGAGGTGACTAACAGAACTAGCTTGCGTCTTTAAATGGACTTGGCAGTTTAAATGGCAGTAATGTTAAGTGGAAGCACATTTAAGGTTCAGATGCATTAATTTTCACTGTGTTCTTATAAAAATGCAATAAGGATTTAAACTAGAATATATAGCACTTATCTACTGCACAATTTACATAATGCTTTCCAAGAAGGCATGAAAAAAGGAACAGTAAATCACAGCTCGGTGAATGGGCAGCTTGTTTAAAGACTCTGAAATAAACATATTCAAAACATTAACATCCATAAAAAGTTTTTAAGGCTTAGCATTGTCCAAATATTTACCAATGCCTTCTGCAAATGTATTTCTGTGTCTTACTTGATGAATAAGGCCTGATTATTATTTTGTGGTGTTTTCACCCACACAGGTAGCCCTGCTGTGTCTCTCTACACCAATCAGACGGTCTCTGACCCTGCAGCCTTGGCCTTGTCCATCCTCAACTCTGCAGCGGCTACAGGCCAAACTGGCTCTAACCCCTTCGCCCCTCTGCTGGTGACGAGCCAACCCATCCCCAATCTGACCTCAGTGCCTGTGGATGTAAGTCCAGCTGTCTCTAACCCTGCTGCACCATTACTGGCCACAAGTCAAGCTGCTGCTAACCCCTTTGTTTCTTTATTGGCTGCCAATCAAGCTGGCACCAACCTGACATCTTTGTCTGTGGCAACAAGTCAGGCAACCCCCAATCCCCAGATACCCTTGGGGGCTACAGGTCAAGCCATTGGCAATCCCGAAGCGTCATTAGTAATCACTGGAAGTCAAGCCATTGGCAATCCCGAAGCGTCATTAGTAACCACTGGAAGTCAAGCCATTGGCAATCCCCAAGCGTCATTGGTAACCACTGGAAGTCAAGCCATTGGCAATCCCCAAGCGTCATTGGTAACCACTGGAAGTCAAGCCATTGGCAATCCCCAAGCGTCATTGGTAACCACTGGAAGTCAAGCCATTGGCAATCCCCAAGCGTCATTGGTAACCACTGGAAGTCAAGCCATTGGCAATCCCCAAGCGTCATTGGTAACCACTGGAAGTCAAGCCATTGGCAATCCCCAAGCGTCATTGGTAACCACTGGAAGTCAAGCCATTGGCAATCCCCAAGCGTCATTGGTAATCACTGGAAGTCAAGCCATTGGCAATCCCCAAGTCTCGTCCGTCACCACAAGTCAAGCCGTCACCAGTCCGCAAGCATCGATGGCAGCTACAAGTCAAGCCGTTGTGAATCCCCAGGCGGCTTTGGTGGCCACAACTAAACCCATTGCCGATCCCCAAGTCCCTCTGCTCCCTACAGCTCAGACCCCCCTGAATCCTGCAGCCTTGTCCATGGCTATCCTGAAGTCTGTGATGGCCGCAGCTCCATTGGTGCCCACATGTCAAATCCTCCCCAGCTCCCACGTTCCTCTTCTGGATGTCAGTGGAGTCTTTCCCAGCCTGACGTCCTCGCCCACAGCTGAAGCTCAGAGATCCACCAACCCTGTGGCTCCAACAGTGGTTACCTCCAAGCCTGAGGTAGGCCTGTTTTAATGTAGTGGGTGTGATTTATTTTTCTCATAAGAATAACCAACACCAATCACTTAGTGCTGAAAAAATGCTTTGAAAAAATGTTTTACCACACCTGAATCATAAACCTAGATATAAATCTTTAACGTTGAAGTCTGTAGTGAATTTTGTCCAAACTTCTTACTTCATTGCAACACTAGCATGAATAAAGTATTACTGCATGTTGTAGAGATTTTGATAATTTTCATTTTAAATTTCTTTATTTCATTCACTGAGATGACAAAGTTTACCTTGTTGGCTTTTACAGGAAACAGTGAAAGAGAACAGTGAAGACAATCCTGGAGAAGCTGGAGGACAGTCGCTGGGTGGAAGAGGTGAATTCAGATTTCAGACTGCTGGGGAATTCTTTAACGCAGAGCTGAGTGTGTAGGGATTTATTATTCAAAGAGACTTAATAATTGTAACAGTGGAATAATATGTCGTCATTGCTGAAGAGCCATGAACACAACACTAACAACTACAGGATAGAGGATTTTTATTTATTTTCTTATCAATTTAGGGTTTCATTTTGTTTATGTGGTTGTAAAGAAGGTTGTAAATTACCACAAGTCACCAGTCCAATGCGGGTAAACTGAAGCTGTGGCTGGTAAGGCTTTTCACTCTATTAGACACTTTTTCATGTCTGATTGTTTGGGAGTTCTATTTTCTATTAAAAATGCATTTGGCTGGTAAAACAGTGAAAGTGGTGGCTGTGTCTTTTGTATGAAGACGTTAGTTTCCTGCTTCAGTGTGGTAATTTTGCTTTTTTTCTCAACCTCAGACCCCGAGGAGGATAAGAGCAACAATAAACAGCAAGAGAGAAACAGAAGGAGAAAGGAGAAGTATCATCAGAAGCGAGTCTTCTGTGAGCACTGCAACAAGGGCTTCCACTACCGACATCAGCTGAAGCAGCACATGAATTGTCATGACAAGCCTTTCCCCTGCGACCAGTGTGATAAGAGCTTCCATAAGGAGAAGACTCTCCAGACTCACCTCCTGGCGCACAAAGTAAAAGAAGCCAGAGAGAATAAAACTCAGAACCTCATGCCTTGTAACCAGTGTGACAAAAAATTCAGACTCGAGAAGAATCTTGAAAATCATCTTTTGCGCCACGAAGCGCGGAAAAAATCCTTCAAGTGCCCAGTTTGTGAGAAGACGTATAGTAAGATGAGTTTGCTGAAACGACACGAGGTGGTACATGCTGAAGTCCGGCCGTTCATCTGCGACACCTGCGGGAAGGGCTTCACCGCGAAAAGCATCCTGCAGGAGCACCAGTCCATTCACACCGGTGAAAAACGTTTCACGTGTGCCACATGTGGAAAGAGTTTCAGGACGTCTGCTCATCTGTTTTCTCACAAGAGAGTGCACTCGGACGAACGGCCGTTCAAATGCTCGGAATGCGGCAAGGCGTTCAAGTTGAAGCGGGCGCTGGTGCAGCACCGGATCGTCCACACGGGGGAAAAGCCTTTTGTCTGCCAGACGTGTGGGATCGGGTTCGGCCTCAGGAACAACCTCCAGAGGCACCTGCGCCTGCACACGGGCGAGAAGCCGTTCAGGTGCGAGGAGTGCGGAGAGAAGTTCTCAGGAACCTGGGCACTGAAGACCCACATGCTCATCCACGGTGCCACGAAGCCGTTTATGTGCGACCTGTGCGGGAAGACGTTTTTCTACAACTGCAAACTGCTGGAACATCAACAGATGGTACACAGGGACCGGGACAAGGCACGGAGTTGGCAGAGTGACGGAACGGTAGGAGTGAAACCGTTCAGCTGTAAGATCTGTCTGAAAGGTTTCTCCAGCGCCAACTCTTTGAGAGTTCACGAAGAAAGCCACGCAGAAGAGAAGGAATTCAGCTGCAGCACCTGCGGAAAGTCTTTCCACCGCAAATGCACGTTTGTGTACCACATGCGACGGCACAGCGAGGAGAGGCACCACGGTTGCGATGTGTGCGGGAAGAGGTTCCTGCTGCTGAGCCGGCTGAAGGACCACATGACGCTCCACACCGGGGAGAAAAGGTACAAATGCGAGCAATGCGGCAAAGCCTTCAGGACTCGCAACAACTTTTACAGACACGCTCGGCTGCACAGAGGAGAGCGGCCGTACGAATGCCAAGTCTGCGGCAGCAAGTTTAGCCAATCCAACCAGCTCAAGTCCCACATGCAGATCCACACCGGGGTCAAGCTGTACTCCTGCGAGCGCTGCGGACTCGGCTTCTCCGACTCCCGGCAGCTCAAGAAACACAACTGTGCCGACAAGTACCAGAACTCATTTGGTGCCGCCGCCAAACGCAGGAAACAGAAGAACGCTGTCATGACCTGAGTTATTTTGCTTAAAAAAAGTGTTGTTTGAAAATCTTATTTTTTTCATTTGGGCATTAAAGTCGTAATTCACAAGATACTCATTTTATTTATTCAGTCTCCATCTTTGGTGCATTGCTGTGGTGTTTCCTCACTGTACTTTCCAGAGATCACCTGTCAGTCAAGTTTGAGTTTCTGTAGGTGCCGCTCTTTTCTTTGGAAATCGGAAACGCTAAACGCATCACTTCCTGTGCGGCAGAGGATTTTCCCCAGGAAAGACCTGCCAGACAGCAGGGGCCATATTAATAAAACTCAGCGGTAAGAGTGTTGTGCAGAGAAAATTTCTGCTGTGCAGTAAGTTGAGGTGATTTGTACTTTACCTTACCGTTATTGTCTGCCATGGCCCAGGTGAAAGCCAATGAAGATCAATATGTAAATGAAGTCTTGCATATGAAACACCCCCTGATCATCCACACCCATGATCAGAAGTGGACGGTAAAACTGAGGCGGTAATCATGAACAGGGAAAATGCACCGCCGCGGTCTGACCCACTACCGCCTCGCTAACCCTACCGGTGAGTTTTATGAATATGGGCCTGGGTGTTTAGGATATTTATTTATGTATATTAAAATATAAATAATTTATATAGAAATATAAGTAAATATCCTATCCTTACTCTGTTTTGTATGGAAGGTAGACAACAACAACCTTCACTCTCGCATGATCTGACCTTTTTATATAAGAACTGACAGAATGTGACAGATGTGAGTTTCAAGTGGATTCCGAGGCTGTAAAAGGTTTGTTTACAAACCGAAAATGTAAACAATGAATTGTTCATTTACGTTGAATTCTATTGGGCTGAGAAAGTTCTACAAGAGCATCCATGAATATACAGTACCTGAAATTTGGATAGTCAAATATATCGCTGATTGTATCTTTTAACAAGTTTGAAAACCGCTCCAGGTAACCAACGCTCCTGTTGGTTACCTGATAACTATAAATAAAACTATATAGTTTAATTTCTGTATCTTTTTCAGCTTTTTTTTTTTTGAAGGGGGATTTTCTGTTCCTGTCTTTTTAATAAGAGAATAATAAGATAAATAAAGAGTGTAGTAATTAAGTCCTCCATATAAAACAAAATGATTTAAATTTAGGAAAAAACGAGAAAAGTGCAGCTAAACATTAAGGTTTACATTTAGTATGTGATTATCATTTTGGTGACACTCAGGCGGAGACTAAAGTACTTTGCATTCCGTGATTCCGTTCCTGCTTTTGTTCCTCCGCTCCGGTCCAGAATGCCACCACGGCTTTTACTTCTCACAGCCCGGCAGGAAGTTAGCTTAGACAACAAACTGGATTTTCTGCTAAAATGGATTAAAGTCTCCAGAGTGTTGTTATTGTTTTGGTCGCTCAGACTGTCGGAGCAGCATCTCACATGATGTCTAACACGGCGAGGACCGGGGACATCATCCACCTGAACGTCGGAGGGAAGAGGTGAGAGACCGGAGGATGTTTTGGGAGTGTCGGCTAACCCGGCTAGCTAATGTAAACGCGTCTATGGAGGAGACGTCCATTATCGGACACGTCTCCGTTCTTTCCCTTTTCTCGCCTATTTGGACGACAGCCCTCCTCAGTCGTGCCATGGCATTATAACGGGGTCACAAATTTATATGTTTGTAATGATAAACACATGATTCGGAGCACCAGTCAGTTTGATCTCTACTTAAAGTTTCCCAAATGGTAAACCGCGTACGCCCAAGCTGGACGCTGGGCGGTTCGTTTTGTTTTCCCGGGTGGTAACGTTAACTCTTCAGTGTTAGTTGTATACATGGATGTATGGTTCTATATCCCACACCCCCGTTTTTATCCGTAGACCGTTATAGGAGAAGGGGGAAGTGAGGGCCAGTAAAGCAAGTCCAAAACAATGGCTGAAATCTCACCAGAGAGCAAAGTGCGTCCGATAATGGAACTTGCGAAAACGTTCTGTAACGTAGCGTTACAGAAGCAGTATTTAGCATCTAGCTTAGCTATCTTCTTACTTTTTTAACGTTAACTAAGTTGAAATGGTTGTTGAAACTTTGCGTACAAGGGAATTGCATGTATCCCCTATTTAGCTAACTCAACTATTGTAATAATGTTTCCTGATAAAACGTAGCGTACCTAGGTAGTTGCCTACATAGCTAATGCTACCTTCTTGGAGTAACGACGTTATCCTTGATGCCTTAACAGTTAAATAATTAATGTGGATTTGTTTTTAGGTTCAGCACCTCCCGACAGACGCTGACCTGGGTTCCTGACTCTTTTTTCTCCAGGTTAGTGGAACAGAGAACCTAATACCGCTACACGCGCACACTAACCCAGTTAGGCATGGACAGAACGTGACGCGAACCTCCGTTCAAAACTCTGGCTGTTATATGCTGCCTTGACTACCGCCACTCAAATAAACCTGTTAGAACATCGCTTAAGACCCTATACGAATCATTTGGGTCTGCTGGTAAACTCGGCATTCAAATATTTCACTAAGAGCACTTTACTTTGCGTCCTCCACAGTGTATTTTGGTGGAAGGAGGCAAACCAATTCTATAAATTGACAATGTATTGAAATATGTGCTGCTTGGTGTATTAGATGTATGCCGAATTGAAGAGTGGCTTCTCACGATTTGTCACAGGTCTGAAGTTATGTTCTCCAAGATATATATATATACTGTATATTTGTCAGTAAACAAGACAACATTAAACTCAGAGATTTTTTAACGTTCTCTCAAGAGAACAGTATGTATCAACAGCAACAGAAACAGCTGCCAGATTAGTGTCCAGTAAATTAAGTCTTCTCCACATCAGCTTTGTGAGTCTCCTGCATTTCACCAATGCTTATTTCCGCCACAGCTCTCTAGTTTACCAGCCAACTGGCATTTCAACACTGATTTGAATGGGAATGTCTGTATCTGTTGTATTGCCTTGGTTAATTCATAATAGTAACTTCTGGATGGTGGTTTGTGTTTTGTTTTTTAGTCTTTTGAGCGGTCGGATCTCAACTTTGAAGGATGAAACTGGAGCTGTAAGTAGGGTGGCTGTGTGTGTGTGTGTGTGTGTGTGCAGGCGTGTGTCTGACGTTAATATAATAGAGGTAGACACGTTACCTTACATACATTACACGGTACAGTATATCCTTTCATTGTGTGGTGTGTCTGCCTGTATGTGTGTCTGAATGTATATGTTGTGTAACTGTGTGTGTGTGTGTGTGTGTTACCTTCTCCTGTCCCTCCTCTCTCTCCGTAGATCTTCATTGACAGAGACCCCTCTCTGTTCGCTCCCATCCTCAACTTCCTGCGGACCAAAGAGCTGCACCCCCGCTCCATCAACGTGCACATGCTCATGCACGAGGCCGAGTTCTACGGCATCACACCGCTGGGTGAGATGCCGCGTGTTGTGATGTGATCCTCTGT
>NW_027283419.1:15000-35000 GCF_046629955.1 Centroberyx affinis | reverse complement strand
TCGGTGTCTAGACAAGAGAAACGAGTCCAGATCTGCAAATATCCATTGTGAGATACTCACATGATCAGGATTACAGATGGAGGGAGAAGATGAACAGAAATATGTGCAGAATGTGCTTGGACTTGGACTTGAAAAGGTTTCTAAAGTCTTGACTTGAGATCTTGTGTTTGTGTAAATGACTCAGATTGAAAGTGATGAGATTTGTTCCAGCAGACGACTGAATTTAAATTCTGTTTTCTGAATTTGTATGGAATGATTGAATTTATTGAAGTTGAAACTGATTATAGAAATCAAACTCATGATGCTCTTACCAAGTTTTTATCCTATTAAAACCATATTGCATTGAAAAGTCCTAGATATTTAGTTTTCTTTAAGATATTAAATTGATACTGGACTCTTGATTTGTTCTGACTTGACTTGACTTGGTGATCTACATTTAGACTTGAGACTTGACTTGAGACTTGTGCCTCAAGACTTGAGACTGACTTGGGACACGAGCAAAGTTGACTCGGTGACACCTCTGGAAGTAGCACACAGAGAGACGTGTCCAGATGATACCTACTGACTCAAGTAGAAAAGTAGAATATGTGTTCTCTGCTGTCTCTCATAGAACCAGGATGTGGTTCCTATCAACAGTTACGACACAGCCGGCTCCTTCCTGATCCTGGGCTGCAACAACGGATCCATCTACTATATCGGTGAGACAGACTGTATATGGATCTACTGTATGTGGATCTACTGTATATCTCATTTATTTCATATCTAGATCACAGACCTGCAGGTTCAGTATACATGCTGCTGTGCTCTTCTGCTGGGCACAGAGCTGTTCTGGTGTCTCAGCATCACTGACAGGTTGTGATAGTTTAACTGTTGTTTGATTCTTGCTGTATTTGTCCTATGCCTGTTTTAAATTTCTGTCTGCCTTTTTTGTGTCTTTTATGTAGGCCTGTAGGCTGTATTGTGATAATTGAGATAATTATTATAAGTTTATTATCATTAAAGTTGAAAAGGATAGGGCAACTTGTTGTAAAAGTCTCACTACATAGACTATGAATTGACTGTTCCTCTCTGTATAGACTGTGGATTGACTAGTCCTCTGTACAGACTGGATTGACTAGTCCTCCGTACAGACTGTGGATTGACTAGTCCTCTGTACAGACTGGATTGACTAGTCCTCTGTACAGACTGTGGATTGACTAGTCCTCTGTACAGACTGGATTGACTAGTCCTCTCTGTACAGACTGGATTGACTAGTCCTCTGTATAGACTGTGGATTGACTAGTCCTCTGTACAGACTGTGGATTGACTAGTCCTCTCTGTACAGACTGGATTGACTAGTCCTCTGTATAGACTGTGGATTGACTAGTCCTCTGTACAGACTGTGGATTGACTAGTCCTCTGTACAGACTGGATTGACTAGTCCTCTGTACAGACTGGATTGACTAGTCCTCTGTACAGACTCCATATTAACTCGTCCCTGTTTGTCCGTCCAGATGTGCAGAAGTTTCCTCTGAGGATGAAGGATAATGATCTGCTGGTGACGGAGCTGTACAGAGACCCGACTGAAGACGCCATCACTGCCCTCAGTGTCTACCTCACTCCCAAAACTAGTACGTCTATTACAATACTACTACTACTGCTACTACCACTACTACCACTACTACTACTACTACTAGTACTACTACTGCCAGTACCACTACTACTTATGCTACTGCTACTACTACTATTATAATGTAATCCCATCAATGCCCTCAGTGTCTACCTCACTCCCAAACCTAGTACGACTATTACTACTACTACTGCTACTACTACTACTACCACTACTACTACCACTACCA
Source organism: Centroberyx affinis (assembly GCF_046629955.1). Taxonomy (NCBI): domain Eukaryota; kingdom Metazoa; phylum Chordata; class Actinopteri; order Beryciformes; family Berycidae; genus Centroberyx; species Centroberyx affinis. The sequence continues at coordinate 33,162 of NW_027283419.1, read as the reverse complement.
CTACTACTACCACTACTACTACTACTACTAGTACTGCTACTGCCAGTACCGCTACTACTTATGCTACTGCTACTACGACTGAGTATTATAATGTAATCCCATCAGTGCCCTCAGTGTCTACCTTGTGCCAAAATCTAGTGTGGCTACTATCACTATTACTACTACCAACACTACTGCTACTACTACTTCTACTGCTACTAGTAGTACTACTTCTGCCAGTACTACTACTACCACTACTATTACTACCACTGCCCTCAGCGTCTACTTCACGCCCAAAACTAATGCGACTACAGAAGTAACCCATACGAGCCACCCGCTGAAGTGTAGTTGTGCTGCTCCGCAGGTGACAGTGGGAACTGGATAGAGATTGCGTATGGGACCAGTTCTGGGACGGTGCGGGTCATCGTTCAGCACCCAGAGACCGTCGGCTCCGGACCGCAGCTCTTCCAGACCTTCTCCGTCCACCGCAGCCCCGTCACCAAGATCATGCTGTCCGAAAAACACCTCATATCGGGTACGTGTAAATCTAAAATAATCACATCAGGTCAAGGTTATTCTCGTTAACGAAAACTAACGAAATAACGAAAACTAGATGTGAAAAAACATTTTCGTTAACTGAAATAAAAATAAAAACGAGGCTTTACAAAAAAACGATAACTAACTGAAACTGTATTGTGTGTTTACAAAACTAAAATAAACTAAAATTATAGAAAAAAAATTTGAATCTCGCCCCTGACAAATACCCCATATTACAAAAAAGACTAAAACTAACACTGAAAATAATAAAAACTAAACTAAAACTAAGCATTTCCAAAAAATACAAACTAAATTAAACTAGCAAACCCGCTTTAAAAACTAATTAAAACTAAACTGAAATTGAAACGAAAATGTCAAAACGAAATAAAAATAAAAACTAATGAAAAATGCAAAACTATAATAACCTTGTATCAGGTACATGTACAAGTAACACACATACATACCGGTTTAAAACCCAATTATCTCCAAATGGCAGACGATGATCCACTTTTAGGAGCTAAAGCCCTGTTCCCCTGTTGCCACGTTTTTCTGTCCACTGAACATTGACCAAAACCTTCAAATCCAGTGAAGAAATTGTAGTTTAGAACAGTGGTTCTCAAAGTGGGGTCCGGGGACCCCCAGGGGTCCGTGGCACTCTGCCAGGGGGGTCCGTGAAAAGTTTTCAGATTCATTCATTTAAATTATCATGATATAAAAAAAAGTTATTTTATTATTATTATTATTTTCTTTTTTTTTACAAAAGGCTTCATAGTTCAATGAATAATATTTTATTTTTTAAATCTAAAATAGTTCATAGATTACGCTCTAATCTAACTTCTTGCAACAACTCAACTCTCGCGAGACTTGAGCGAGACTTGGTTACACACAGACCGGATCAAGCGAAAGGTAAAGAAAAACGTTTAATTTCTCTGTAGGGTCCTTTCCATAATGTTGTCAGACACTTATAATAACAATGTGAGCCTGTCAGTGGCAAAAACAAAACAAGCTCTTTTAGTGGACGTACACTGACGGTTCATTTGAAAAATACCGAAGTTACCCTTTAATACATATCTAATATATTTCGAATACATTTCTCTTGTGTTGTTCTTTCACATAACTAAGACTATAGAAGTGTAAAAAATAGGCTATGTCAGATTATTCCAAGGGACATACATGTCATGTCAGGTCAATTTTTATTTATATAGCCTAAAATCACAAATCAGAATGAGGGGGTCCCCCGGTATATTCTCTATCTTGTAAGGGGTCCTTGGCTGAAAAACAATTGAGAACCTCTGGTTTAGAATACATTTTTAAATGGAAAATGTGTTGGAACACCGTACACTGTAACACTGATCTGGACTGTGTGTTTACTTATTGTTTGTTTGTGTGTTTGTTTGTGTGTGTGTGTGTGTGTGTGTGTGTGTGTGTGTGTGTGTCAGTGTGTGCGGACAACAACCACGTGCGCACCTGGACGGTGACTCGGTTCAGAGGGATGATCTCCACCCAGCCTGGATCCACTCCGCTCACCTCCTTCAAGATCCTCTCCCTGGACGATGTGGACGGACACGGAGGCTGCAGCGCCGGGACGGAGATCGGTAACACACACACACACACACACACACACACACACACACTTTAAGGGGTTAGGTAAGGAGTTAGGGGTCAGAGGTCAGATCCAGCAGTAACTGTGTTTTACCTGTGTCAGGACCATATGGAGAGAGAGACGAGCAGCAGGTGTTTATCCAGAGAGTCGTACCAGACACCGATAAACTCTACGTCCGACTGTCCTCCAATGGAAAGAGGTGAGACAGAGAGAGAGTGTGTGTGTGTGTGTGTGTGTGCGTGTGTGTGTGTGTGTGCGTGTGCGCGCACACTCTTGTGTATTAGAGAAATAACCCACTAAGCAATTTTACGTTGATTAGACGTTTACAACACGTCTGAATGGCCCATAGCCGTCTAGGCTAAATTAAGTTTAAATGGGGTTGAAAAGTGAAAGTTTATTAGATGTCTATACATAGACAATATTATCCTGGACTATATGAGAGCTACGCATAGACGCAATGTTGAAATTACTTCTTGTGATATTATCTTGTAGGCTAGTCTACAGGACTTCTCTGGTGCATATTTTTGGTATTTACAGATGTTTATTCATTGTAATAATGTATTTACTGCTTGGTCTAAAATAGGTCTATACATAGCTGATGTATAGCCTCCCTTAAGCTAACTCTGGTTGAGAGGTGTTTTAAATTAAGTCTCAAGAAATGGCTGTTAAATAATTGGTAGATTCATAAATGTTTGCATGATTTACTGTTTGTTTTATTTGTTTTATTGTTTTGTTTTATTTGTTTTTCTGATTGTTTTCACTGTTTCATTGTTTTATTTTAGCAAAATGTCATTCTTGCTTGACACTTTCTTATTCAATCTGCCATCTTGTGCTGTGAAAGAGGACCACAGTGGAAACAAGCCCTCGGGCTTTTTATGTACTTTAATCCTCGACAATTTAAAAAAATCTTATATGGGGACTGTTATCATGATCAGCCTATCATGTATGTTTTTTCAATTTTTGTCAAATAAATCTATCTATATCTATCTAGCCGTAATGATCCTGGGCTGTATGAGAGCTAAAGCATAGAGGAGACGTTGAAATCACGTCTTTTGCTCAGTGGGAAAGAGAGAGAGAGTTTCTCTGCCGCTCGGCCACTTTTTGACTGTAGTGTAGGTGAGAGCACGAGTGGGATTAAGCCGTGTGTGTGTGTGTGTGTGTGTGTGTGTGTGTGTGTGTGTGTGTGTGTGTGTGTGTGTGTGTGTGTGTAGGGTGTGTGAGGTGCGCTCGGTGGATGGGACCTCCATCACGTCCTTCATGGTCCATGAGTGCGAGGGTTCGAGCCGGATCGGCTCGCGGCCGCGGCGCTACCTGTTCAGCGGCCACGGCAACGGCAGCATCCAGATGTGGGACCTGACCACCGCCATGGAGATCGCCGGGAAGGTCGACATCAGAGGTGCATAACTTTATTGTTCGGTAGAGGTTGACATCAGATTCTTGGAGAAAAAAAAAATTTAATTGTTAACTAGAGCCTGACATCAGATTCTTAAAAAAAAAACCAAAACGTAATTGCTAATTAGAGGTTGATATCTGACTCTTGAAAAACAAAACTTTATTGTTCATTAGAGGTCGACATGCTCTGATTGGTTGTTGCCTCAGTCGGTGTCTGATGTGTGCTGTTGTGATTGGTTGTCTGGCAGCGCTGGGCGGGCCGACGGAGGAGGAGCTTCTGGAGCTGCTGGACCAGTGTGACTTGGCTTTAACCAGAACACCTGACAGCACACCCAGAGCCTCCACCTGCAGGTACACACACACACACACACACACACACACACACACACACACACACCCAGAGCCTCCACCTGCAGGTACACACACACACACACACACACACACACACACACCCAGAGCCTCCACCTGCAGGTACACACACACACACACACACACACACACACAGAGCCTCCACCTGCAGGTACATACACACACACACACACACACACACACACACACACACACACACACACACACACACACACACACACATACACACACACACACACACACAATCTGATACCACACCCAGAGCCTCCACCTGCAGGTACACACACACACTCACTCTCTCTCTCTCTCTCTCTCTCTCTCTCTCTCTCTCTCTCTCTCTCTCTCTCTCTCTCGCTCTCTTTTAGTAAGTTTTAGATTGACAAAATTATTTTGTAATGCAACACATCAGCATTAAAGTTGCTCCGTTTATCATTTTTAACCATCAGTATGTCTTGTCCAATTAATATTCCTCTAATGCCTGTAAACAGAGGAGAGCCTGGTGGAGCTGATCGTTCTCCTCTATCTCACTCCAGCAGTAAAGCGATCCAGCAGATTTCCCTCCAGATCCACCAGGTGGAGGAGAAACTATGGAGGATGTTTACTGTCATTATGCTGATGACTCTACATTAATGTCATGATGATTTATTGATGGTAAAATGCACCTTATTCCCTCTTTCTCCTCCCCAGCCTGCTCTCCCAGCTGAGTGAAACCTTCAGGACGGAGCGTCTCCACGGCGGAGGAGGCAGAGGGGCTTCCATGTGCGGTAGCCTCCCGCGACAGGCTCCGCCCCCGGTCCCCCTCGCCAAACCTCTCCGGGACCCGGGCCTCTCGGCCGGGCCTGGGGCCGGACCGCCGCCCCCCGCCGGCCTGGGCGCCGCCTACTGCCACAGCTCTAACCCCGGTCCTAGTCCCGGTCCCGGTCTCACTCAGGTCCTCAGCCAGGCCGCCCTCGCTCACAGTGGCAGCCCCCGCCCCTCTAGAAACCTGGACAGAGAGAGAGAGAGGGACGGGACGGGGTCGGTTCGGAGGGGAAGCTTCGTGGAGCGCTGCCAGGAGCTGGCCAAGGGTTCGGAGGCGGCGGCGGCGGGGCCAGAGGGCGGGAGGCGGAGCCTAGCGGTGTGTAGCGAATTAGAGGCCAGATTAGGCCTCAGAACGGCCCCGGCGTTCTCTAGCGGACGCCTCACCGTCGGAACGCCTTCGTCTTCGTCGTCGTCGTTGTCCTCGTCCTCGTCTTCCTCGCACCGCAGGGCCGCGCCCGCGTCCCCGTTAAGCCCCGCCCCCGCGGTTGTCAGCCCGACCCGGTCGCAGACGCCGGTCTCTCCTCGCCGCGGGACCGGGTCGTCTGCCGCCGACGTCCCGCCTTCCCCCGAGAGCCCGGCCAATCCGGACGGCCCCGCCGCCGCCGGCCCGCCCACCAGCCCCAAACCTCCTATGAACGAGACCAGCTTCTGATCGGCTGGCGGGCCGGCCGGGGGTCTGACTGAGCGTGTGCGAAGAGAAGCGCTTCATTGATGTCACGACTCCAATCTGCAGCCATTCCTGCATTTATCCAGTTTAAACCACTGGGGAATCTAACAGCTAAGTGTAAAGATTTAGAATTCTACGTTCTTCTTTTTTACATTTCCACTGAACTGTTAATCTCAGGCACACTGGAACAGACAGTATTGATCTTGCTAAGTTTGAGTGCTAATAAAAACTTTGCATCTTTACAACATGTCAGCAGTGAGTGGCAGCAGCTGCAGGTCTTGTTTTCCTGAGTCAGGACTTAAAGGCCTTTGGCTGCTAGTTAGTTTCTCACTGGCAGTTTATTACTTTGGGCTGCAGCAGCAGTCGTTCATGCGGCCCTGAGACGATTGGGTTATTATTGAGTAGCCAATTAACGATCAAATAGAGCTCTGTCGCCGTGGTTACCACATGCTCCAGCTTGCTGACTGGAATAAGCCACCTGTTCAGTTGACGCGTTCGCTAAAATGTCAGATTGGTAAATGAAATTTGTATTTCAGGAGCAAAACAAACCGTTAGCATAAGTCTGTAACCTCGTCTCTTTTAAAGCAGCCGAATGCCTTCACTAACTATTCAGTTGTTACTAAGGATTGTAACTTGAGTCGTACAGTTTTTTGTATTTTTCTAAGGCGTAAATCAGGACTTAGCTGTTGTTACCACTTACAGGGGAAATTACTACCAGACCAAATGCTGGTAACTTTTGGCTCTTGCTAGTAGGTTTTGTCCGCTCCACCAGCCAGTTTAACAGAGTCCTTTTCTACTCTAAACATTAGTTGGCTGGGAAAATAGATAAAGTGGCTGGTGGTTTTTGGGATTTACCAGCTGTTGTGTCCAGACAGCAAATCAGTAAATTTCCAGCCCTGATTTTAAGCATCCTGCTGCTGTCTCTTCCTCTCTGACAGTCTTCCACTGATCTGTAGACCTGCTGTCACTGTGACCAACGCTTTACCATTCAATACGCAGAGATGCAGAGAAAAGAAATTCCCATTCAAATAAACATTCCCGACTGGACATTTGGACGGTCCAGTTGAGATGGAAGAACTTTTTAGATATAGCTTTTGTTATGGAAATGAACTTCATGGCACATAAAAACTCAGGAAGGTGTGAATATGGAGAAGAAAAAACGTTTGAACATCCTCCATACACTGTCCACAACACAACATGACATTAGCTTGGTAAGGACTGTAGTTCTGTGGCAGCTGTCTTACATGTAAAGAAGACTGCCATGGTATGCCACAAAAGGGTCTTTTATATTCTTTCGTATTCATCACAGTGTGATGATCCTGCCGGAAAAAGTTCATTTTTCTGGAATGAGGAAAATAATCCTTATTTTCTCACTGATGCCCGTGTATTTCTGAAATTCTACGAAGCTTTCAGCAGGTTTCAGAGGCCTGGGTGTGCGTTCACACTGAGAGAAATCATTCGTTCCCGAGCTCAGCGACCGGGGAAATGTGTCGACGCTTCCTCGTTTACCTACTGATGTGATTTAGTTTCATGATCAATGTGGAGAAGTTGATTCCAGCCATTCAAAGCTTCCCAGTTCTCTACAACGTTTACGTGAAAGACGACAGGAAGAAACGAAAGGTTGATCCATAATCGGAGTCGATGGGAAGCTCTGTGTTAGATTTTTCCTGTTTATTTTCAAGTAATGCTGCCTAATTAGCACAAGCTAGCGATATTATCTCATCAAAACGATATAACGTTATGAAAGGCAGTACGAAAAGCAGCGAGTACATGAATTGCCTGTCTAACACTGAAGCGTCAGACCGCTACACAGATGTGATCAGAGCCTCTGGCCCCGCCCACAACCTGTCATCGACCGAGCCGCTCAGTCTGAACGCACAGCCAGGGTCATGAAACTCTCAACACAGCAATGAACATGGAAACTAATGAAAAATAAAAATTGCACTCACGACAAAAACTGGTGGTGAGCGAGTTTACCTTCACCAAATTTTGCAGCATTTCTCCACGAAGCAAAACCAAAGTGGATTTGGATGCGGAGCTGTTGGAGAGACTCCAGAGAGACTCGTGTTTGTCTCTGAAGGAAGACCGGTGCTGTTTGTTTCTAAACAGTAACTGGCTGGAGGTGTGCTGCTGTTCTGTGATTGGCTCCAGGAGGTCGGATCCTCTCCACAGCTGTAGCTCCCACTTTGCGGAGGCCATTTTGCGTCCCTCCCTGCGTCGTGTCAGCTTGGATCGGGAACGCAGAATGGTGCGGGGGGGAGCCGCCTGCTGGTCTCTGCTGCACCGGAAGAGTAGAAGTGCCTTGTGTCTCTGGAGGAGTTTCAAGAACCAGAATTATTCAGCTAGCCAGATAACAGAAAGTCACCATGAAATTGTTTATAATGATAATCAACTGCTAGCTATAGCTATTATAGCTGATCCAGTAGAACCAATATCCATGTTTAATTTTACTAATTATTCAAAAGAAGTTGCATATAATTCGGTTACACTTATATCATTAATAAATGGTAAATTGATAGTTAATTAAACTTTAGTTAATAGTTATTTTACTGTTAACAAACAATGAAATGATCATTAATAATGTTTACTAATTATTAGTAATGCTATAATTTGTTATTTTATCATTAGTTTGTGTAATATAAAATCATTTGTTTATAAATTATATATTGTATCATAGCTTTTTACCCTTTTTACCGTCTCTTAGCTATGATACAATATATAATTTATAAACAAATGATTTTATATATTTATAAAGTAATGATAAAATAACATAAATTATAGCATTACTAATAATTACCATTTATTAATGATGGTTATTATAAAGTGTTACCTATAATTCATTTTCACAGTTATCAATTACATAATCATGATTTTAGTTTCTGCAAAATTTCAGCAGTATTGAAAATTTCCACCCGCTGTTGTTGAAAAGAGTCAAAATGTTGATGTGCGATGCCAGCGGTGCCGAGTCAGATAACCAGGTCACACTGTCTAGAAAAATCATTATTATCATTATTAGCATTTTATCCAGAATGACGCAGCTCTACCATCTGACTAACTGATTCATCTGGCTTCTAAAAAAAAAAACCTCCAGGTCAAACATCTGCTTTTAACTCCTTTACACACATCTGGCTTCCTGACGTCAGATCCCACCTTCTCTCTCACTTTAAAGTCTCAATGAAACGGGCTTCTGAGAGCGTCTCGCTTTCCGTAATGTGATGTATTTCCTGTTGAAACAGGACGTTGGGGGGCGGGACATAACGCTGGGCGGGATCATTCCAAAGTCAGTGGGATTCAGTTATTCAGTTTTAGTTTGTGCCGCCAAGAGTGAAAACGCAGACCTGTCCCTGTGTGAATGCAGCCTTTGTAACCTTGACACTGTTCTCCTTTTGACTGACACTGGTTTAATATTGAATTAATTTACGTTTTATGTTTTCCACTGTACTGATTACTGTGGTTATAAATGCAAAGTCCAAAACATGCTACCTGCTGTAGTTTGGACCATAAAGTTCACCAACTTCTTGCTAAATCACAGTTTTCTTCTTCTTCGTTTCATTTTTATTTTCATTTCAATTATCACAAGTTTTGTCATAGATGTAGCAGTTTTCATCATTAAAAAACCTCCATGTGTATATATGTCTGTCTCCTAGTGGTGTAACTGACCTGTAATCTGTAAAGTGGCTGTTCAGAGCCAGATGAAGGAGTCAACGCCTGGGTTCAGCCAACGTTTTCTCTTCGTTCATCGCAACTGAAAAGGACGAGACGTTCTGCTTCGTGTCGGACGGCATTTCAAACCTGTAGCAGAGGAGATCGCTAGAATATAACTACCATGGTTTCTACAATAAATGACACTGTGTGAACAACCTGCTTCAATATTTATTCATTGTTTATCAGCTGCTGCCTGCCACTCCGATTCTTTACTATGTGGTTAGCAAGCTAACATCTAAACTGCAGTCAATCGACTCTGATGCTATGCTATGTGTTGAGCACGCTAACGTTAGCTGTAAGCTACAACAGGAAAACCATGAATGTCCCGTCTGTATTATATAATATGGATTCCTCCATGTTGGATCCTCAGGTCAACGCGGCCAAACAACTGTTTCTATTGGCCGGCTCCACAAATTTGCAGGTCAAAGTTCACCAAATTTGAACTCCGCATGAAGGCAAAGTGCGAAATTGATTCGCAACCAGAAGCGTTTATTTTTAGTCGTCCTTTATGAGTAAAGTGACTTTGTGTTTGTGCTGGTGCGGCCGCGCCTTAATGCTGCCTTTCATTCCAGTTCGGAAGTCGTGAGTTCCCAGGCGGCGGGTTTCCAGCCTCCTTAAGGTCCAGCGGTCCAGTTCGGCAAAGTCCTGTTCCCTGTGCTACAGCTGATCTGATGTCACTGACTACGTTTACATGGACTGCAATACTCCGACTATTGACCTTATTCTAAATAAGACAATATTTCGATTAAGGTGTTTACATGAGTTGCTTATAGAATATTCCATTCATATTCCCGTTTACATGCTACAGAGCAGAGTTAATGACTGGAGACACGCCCACATGACGTCCTGCGTCCGAGTTTCCCTCCGAAATTGAACCTGAAAGCCTTTCTGTCATGTTGCTGCCGATTTAGGGACAAAATGTTGGGACTTCTTGTTCGTCTTTTCTTCTGTACGTGTCGCAAAATGCTGTGAAAACTCCGACAGGACGCCACAGTGTGATTAAGGTGTTTACATCTCTACAACGCACTTCAATAATACAAATAAGATCAGAATACTCCACACGTCTTAATTCGACTATTGCTTACTCCGACTATGACCTTATTCGGGTTAAGCTAATCAGAAAATGCTGTTTACATGGCAGTGTCTTCTTCAGAGTATTGTCTTAATCGGGTTAATATCGGAATATTGCAGTCCATGTAAACGTGCTCAGTGATATTTGCCAACATTAGCTAGCTAGTTAGCATAGAGCATTTCAGATTTATAATGTTCCATTTTCCACACAGGGGTGTTGATAGATTTAAGGTCATGTGATGTCTGAAAATCACACTTCAGTGTATTTTGAGGATTATAAACATGTTAAAAACTACAAAATGTTTTGCCGCCATGTTGAGATAGACCGCTGCAGCTCAGAAACTTTGTGGAGTTTCCCACTTGGAATTCAGACTTGAAGGACCGATCCGCCGCATTTCCCCGAAGGAAGTCAGAGTTCAGACTTGAATGTAGTTTTAGGATGTTTGTGGACTCTCCCTGGTCTCTGTCCAGCCTGTTCTGCACTCTGCTAACTGACATATGTGGCTCTGGGCTGTTGTGTCCGCTCGTCAGAGGTGGGATGTAACAAAGTAAAAATACTTCATTACTGTACTTAAGTAAGATTTTCAAGTATCTGTACTTTACTCAAGTTTTTCTTTCACTGAAGACTTTTTACTTTCACTCACTACATTTCAAAAGAAAAATCTGTACTTTCTACTCACTACATTTTCAAAACAGACTCGTTACTCTCGGAAAATCATCAACTGATTTTCTAAAACAATTTTATTTTCAGCATCAGACGGCTTCCATCCCGGAACAGCTGATCAAGAGCCAGATGTGATCGGCTGCTTGTTTAGCAAAGTGACACCAAAGAGGAAGGAAAGGGAGAGAGAGAAGCAACGAGAGAGAGAGAATTAACATTAGTGAATTAAGCTGCTAGGGTTCAGGTTCCTGATCTGAGCTGCAGACTCTTTATCTTCTGGGATTCAGAGGAACGCTCAACAGAAAACCAGTTTAGTTCATTAGAAATGACTTTTTTAGAGAACGACTTTTACTTTTATACTTTAAGTAAATTTAAGTCCACGTACTTTTATACTTTGACTTGAGTAAAGGATTTGAAATGATACTTCAACTTCTACCAGAGTATATTTTTAAATGAGTATCTGCACTTTTACTTGAGTAGGGAATTTGTGTTCTTCTACCTCCTCTGCCGCTCATAGTCTGAATATTGTCAATTTTTTGTGTTTTGTCCATTTTATTTTTCAGTTGCTCAGTATTTAACATCATTATCATGTTATGTGAATGTATCATTCAGAATGTGGTGAAGAAACACCTGAGGAGTTTTTCCATATTCTTATCTGAATACCACCTGAGCACCGTGTGTGTGTGTGTGTGTGTGTGTGTGTGTGTGTGTGATCAGATGTTTCTGTATGACCGCTTTTCTAACACCGTCTTTGTAAAAAAATAAAATTAACAAACAACTAATGCCAGCCAACTTTGATTTTTTTTTTGTTTCTTTTTAAATCAAGCACACACACACACTCAGGTTTCATTCCAAAAGCCTTTAATTAACCGACATACAAACTAGTGTAAGAGCAGTCGACTTTTCCATGAAATAAATTAGACATAAATACATGAATCAACAAATAAATAAATAAATAAATAGATGGCATCCTGACCTACAGTATGTTCTGACATCACAGCTTGTTGTAAGGCAGGTCGACCGGTTGCTATGGGAGAACTGGGACTGGACTGGTTTCTTTGGCGAGCACAGCTTCATGCAGACCGCTCACAGTAACGTGAACCGTGTGAACGTTCACTACAGCAGGAACACCTGAGGAGGCTCCATGTGCTGTGCGGTGAGAGCGGGGGGGCTGATCCTCCACTTCCTGATGTTCCTCCATTGCGGTCTCCGTCTAACATCCATCCGATCACACGGTGTGGGCGGAGCTTGGATTCTCTGTTGCTGCAGTTTGAGTTTCTCTCCTCTCTTCTCTGTCTGTTCAGCCATGGCGGCTCTCGCTGCCCATGCTAACTACACAGTTCTTCTTCTTCTTCTGCTGTTTATTCCAAATTTATATGAAAATGTTGCAGATTAAGCACTTTAAGCACCATAACCTCAGGTGTTGTGAACAAAACATCTGTCCTGACTTAAATTCAATACAGTGAACATGCAGTAGTGTGCATAAGAATAAAGCGACACAGCAACCGATAAAATATCAGCCCAGCTGGAACGTCTCTGACCGGTTCGCTGTATTTTGTGTGGTCATTTCCTGTAGGATCAGTGTTGTCACGGTAACGGTGCTGCACAGCATTACGGGACAATGTAGATGGGTGATACTGTTGATTAGCGACAAAACAACTGGCTAAAATAACAAAATTTAATCAAATAAAAAAATTGTGATATTGAAAACTGTTCAGAGTTTTCTTTTTTTTTTATCATTAACATTAAAACAAACACAAACACACAGCAGCCGTCAGTCAAACTGTGGAACACGGAGCTGTGGGGTTAGGGTTGACCATCAGAGTTCAGTGTCCGCCATGTTGGCTCCACCCTCCCTGACTGGGTGTTGCCATAGTAACCAGCTCATCTTTAAAGTGTCAGCCATGTTGACTCTGCTGTCAGCTGATCCTCGCCAAGCATTTTATAAAACCAACACTCACACGCCAATCATCCTCTGAAAAGTCATCGTCACACAAATGTTTTTTTTTTTGTTTTTTTTTTTTTTACAAAAATAGATTATAAATCTAAACTAGTTCAGGTTCAGTCAGCATCCGTGGATATGAAGAGTTAGGATTCATTCAAAACAACTATGAACAGAACCAAAACCACATACAGTTCATCAAGTATAGTATATAGTGGTGTGTGTGTGTGTGTGTGTGTGTGTGTGTGTGTGTGTGTGTGTGTGTGTACATCATATTCATGTCTTGAAGGATGTGGTTTCAGCTCTCAGCAGTGAACTCCAGGCTTTCTAACGTCTCCATAGGGGAGGTTTGTTTTCTGCCGCCTGCAGTACCAGGCGGGTGGAGTTCAACCACAACCTCCGCTCCAGTCTGATGTGACGATGCAGTTTGATTGATTCCATATTGATCGTAGAATTGATCAACACTACGCCGGTTGTGTATGGGAACCTGAACTGATTCTACTGATCATAGAAAATGAGTAGCATCATCCTGGGTTTCAGTGGAGAGTTTTAGTGTCCCATGATGCTCTACATGTTTCAGAGGCTTTTCCATCCTGATGAGAAGAAAACTCTGCGGGAAACTGAATACTATTTTTTTGGCAAGAGAACGGTCAGATTTAAAGGATACCAGCGCTAAATTTGGTCGAACCCTGAAAATTCTGAAAGAGCGATCACACGCCAGGGATAAGCGGGTAAGTGACGGCGGCCATGTTGTGCCCCAGGCGCTCAGGCCTTGGCGTCCAGCATCTCCAGCAGCAGCTTGTGCAGCGGGACGCGGCGCAGGCGGTGCAGGCGGAGCAGAGCCTGCACCGCCCGGCCGGCCGTCTGCCGCAGCAGAGGAAGGCTCATCAGCAGCCGGCCGGCCCGCCGCGCGTCCTGCTGCCACGACTCGTACTCCTGCAGCGCCTCGTGGAGACCGTCCTGGAACCGCTGCACCGAGTCGGGACAGTCCACCGGGTCGGCGTCTGAGGGGGGGGGGGGGGGTGGGTGGAGAGAGAGGGGAGGGGTTAGTACTGGAGACACAAACTCAGAGACGTCCAGCAGGGAGGCTTGGAGTGGACGGGGTGAGTGATGGATGGGCATTACGGCTCTTTGAAGGGAGCCGGATCTTACGGCTCCGTTCTTTTCCGAGAGCCTTTTTTCTTTTTTTCTTTTTAGGGGGCGGGGCTTTAGGGCGAGGTTTATCTGCGAAATAATCACCAGGATAATGATAGGGTAAGATTTGGATCAGATTCCCTCTGTATGAAATGTGTTATGTAAATAAATTTGCCTTGCCTTGAATGCAATTCATGCAACACTTAATATTAGAAAACGTTTTATTGGCACAATAAAAAAACAAAGTATAATGAACGTTTGTGCAAAACAGATTTTAGTGCAAATCAGATAGATAAACAATTATCTGAAGAACATTTCTGCTGCTGTGTGTTTTCGAGTTCGGCTCATTTTTTTTTTCCAAACACGTCTACCTCTTGTGACTGGCTGGTTCTCACGCTTCACCTAAAGCGGAGCGGATGTGAAATTTGGGCACAACGATAAAAAGAACGGCTCACTAAGAACGACTCGGGTCCGTCCGTCCCAAAGAGCCGCTGAACAGAATCACTGAGTGACTCTAGTGGGACTTTACAGTGTGTCTGTTGTCCCGGTGTTTCCCACAGTGTAACGCCTCATTATAGAAATATATTTTTCTTTATATGATCCTAACAAATCAAACTACAAATGTAGATGTAGATTTTAGAAGTTATTCACATATTGTTGGTGTTTTTTCTTACTTAATTCTGCATAAATACATTCTTCACTGGATATGTTTGTAATTATTTGACTCAAAACTGTATTGCTGTTGTTGCTCATGTAACGCTGACACTGTCGTTCATGTCAAATGTCAATAAAACATTTTGAATTTGAATTTGAGAGAGAGAGAGAGAGAGAGAGAGAGAGAGAGAGAGAGAGAGAGAGAATAAATGAAACTACCAGTTGTATTTGGAGAGGAAGAGAAGAGTGTTTGATTGAGAAAACGATGGTTGACTTAATTCTTTTACGTGTTTATGTTTACATTTCATTATTACTCCCATGGATGTTTTCCTATTTATATAAACAATATGTAACTCAGCCATTTTTCATACTGTATTTTGTTTTCTGCATTGTATATTCATTGCATTGTTTATTTATTTGCTTTGGCAACATGTACAAGATGTGTTATCATTTTAAACTGAATTAAAATTGAATTGAGAGAGAGAGAGTGTCATGCCATAATCTAAGAAACACATCAACTCTGTAATCCCTTCTTTACGTTTGCTTAGTAAGCACAGGCACAAGGTTTTGTAATCATCACTGTTATTGTTGTTACTGTCCCTGAAATATTCTATGTGATGAATCTATATATTTAATATGCAGTTTATTTCTTTTTATTTTACTTTATTTCTATCTCATTTATGTTTGAATCTATGCTTTGACAACATGTGCTCATGTACGTCATGCCAATAAAGCTCACTGAATTGAATTGAATTGAATTGAATTGAGAGAGAGAGAGAGAAAGAGAGGGAGAGAGAGAGAGAGAAAGAGAGAGAGAGAGAGAGGGAGGGAGAGAGAGCGAGAGACAGACAGAGAGAGAGAGAGAGAGAGAGAGGGAGGGAGAGAGAAACAGCTGAACAGAGAGAGAGGGAGAGAGGGAGAGAGAAAGTATGGGACGGTGGACGAAGTGGGCTGCATGAAAAGGTCAAGGTCAGCCTCTGGGTGTTTGTACACACAGACACACACACACACACACACAGACACACACACACACACACACACACACACACAGACACACACACAGACACACACACACACACACTGATAAAATGTCCTTGAGTGTCTCTTTCCTCCAAGGCAGACAGACAGTTAACAGTCTATAGATCTGCAGCAGTCTATCAATACAGTGTATTGATCTGAGGCGCAGACAGTGGGAGACTGGCCAGACTTCAGCTGGACGCACCCATCAGTCTCCCATCATGCACTGCAGCAACAACATCCAACAGTATCACTCAACACCGCTCCGTCCATCCAGCCACAGACACGTTACTGATGAAGCCTTCACAGGCTTTTCCTGCTGTTCCCCTGCGTTAGCATTGTTAGCATTGTTAGCATTCCTCATCGAAAACAAGTTAGACAGTTAGCACTAGCATTAGCATTAAAAATACTCTTTCAAGATTTCAAATGTTAAACCTTTGAAGAATTTAAAGGAGCCCTGTCAGAGGAAATCATCATCATCATCATCATCATCATCATCATTTCCCTCTGTTTCTGTACATGTCTGATCAAAAATGTTTCATGAAGACTTTGTGAAAATTTAAAGTTATTACATTTTCATTACATTTTCCCCGGTCAGTTTCAGTCTAACTAGAATGAGTGAAATCCGTCCAATCAGGGGCCAGTCTGCAGCATCTGAGCTGGAAAGCCTCCACTCAGCTAATCAATACTCTGACCGTCTCCCTGCTTCAGCTCCCAGCCACCAATCAATATCAATAACCACTCCTCTGGGATCAATACGTTCAGACCCCTTATCTACTGCACAAATGCTCCTCTTCTACCCCCTGCCCCCCCCCCCCCCCCCCACACACACACACACACACACACACACTCTTCCCCCTCCTCTATTTCCAAAGTGTGAATCATCATCAGTTTTGCTGCTCTGTGTGTGTGTGTGTGTGTGTGTGTGTGTGTGTGTGTGTGAGCGTGTGTGTGTGTGTGTGTGTGTGTGTGTGTGGACCCACCAGAGTTAGCCAGAGCCATGGCCTTGAGCGTCACCACCTCCTCCTGGCTCAGATTCATGGATTGGTACTTGCAGGTCAGGTGACGCAGCGCCGCGTACAGATCAGCCAATCCCGCGGCGCGACACTGAGCCTCGTCCAATCGCAGGTTCCCGGCGAACACCAGCTCCTCCCCCGCGCACTGGGAGCGCCAGGCCACGCCCACCAGCAGCGCCTCCATCCAGCCGCTCTGCAGCAGGGACATCTGGTCCACCAATGAGAGCGCAGAGAAGCCTGGAGAGGGGGGGGGGGCGGGGCAAAGCAGGCGTCAATCAGAAAAAATTGACTTGTTTGTAAGTCAAGGCGCCATGATTGAAGTTTTCAGTAGACTCTGGTTGATCCTGATCAGATTTTTCACACTTAAAAGGAAAAATCTGGCTCCACTTAATATTTTATTGTTGTATTTTTCTTCTTTGATGTTTCAGCGATCTAAAACATCGTCCCTCAGAATCACAACACACTTTTATAGTTCTATAGTTCTCCAGCAGAGTGTTTTGGGTTTTTTTTTTAACTGATTTTTTATTCAACACACATAATACAGAGAACATACTTGGAGGAGATGCATATACAATCACACTTGTTTTAACTTATATTCCTTTCATGTCTGTCTTATACCTGAGAAAGAAAGAAAAAACCAAAAACAAGTGTAATAGGAATAAAAATAAAAAATAAAAATAAATACAATGAAATATATAAAAGTAAGAATAGGATAAAAGAGGTGACTAAAGTTCTGGCGTTGCCTGTATTAATGCTGACCATCTTTCAGCAAACCTGTCTGTTCTCAGCTGTATTTTCTCCATGATAAAGACATTTTTTACCCTGTCGTTATGCTCGGGGGTTCTGGCTTCAACCAGGAAACTGTAACTGTTTTTTTTTGCTATTAAAAGCAGAATTCTCAATAAAGAAATTTAATCTCTATCCATCATATTATCAGGAAGTATGCCCAGTATGAAAAGTGCTGGATCCAAAGTAAAATTAATACCCAAAACCTGTTTAATCTCCTTTTGAACATTCTTTTTTAAAACACATTTTTCCCAGTTCTTAAATATCTTATGCCATCAACAGAGATAAATCACATCCATTTCACATTTCCATATTTCCTTGCGTTCTGTGTTCCTGGCTGTGCTCCAGGGTTTGAACTCTCCAGCGTCCTGACTGACCCGCTCACTGTCAGCAGATCAGACAGAGATCTGAACCCGTCGTCCGGCCTCAGTGTTTACCTGGGATGTGTTTGGCCCAGCCAATCAGGAGCAGCAGCTCCCTGTTCAGCAGGTCACACAGGGTCAGCAGGGTCCGCAGGCTGCTGTCATTGGTTGAATCGTCCTGACTGGCAGCCAGGGGGGCGGGCTCTGTCATCAGCAAATGGGAGATGACCTTGTTTCCTAGGAGACGGGAAAAACAATACCATTAAAATTTTGTTTTAAATAGATTGTAAAAATGACTCCTAAATGAATGAATAAGTGCATAAGTGTGTGTGTGTGTGTGTGTGTGTGTATACTCACTGTTGCTGACAGGGTGTGTGTATGGGGTTTTGACATATAATCCCAGTCCAGCCTCCACTCTCCTCTTGTATTTCTGCCGGCCGCCTCTCACTCGGTCCATACGAACACC
>NW_027283419.1:0-5000 GCF_046629955.1 Centroberyx affinis | reverse complement strand
ATAGAAATGTGAAAAGGAGTCATGGAGGAACGCAGGTAGGCAGGAACGGTCCCTTAATAACTCATTAATAACCTGTAAACCGGCACAAAAGGCTGTATTTTCTTGTAATCTTTCAGTGTATTTTTGATTAGACTTCTTGACTACACAGGCACTGGTTTGAATCCCCCCCCCCCCCCCCCCCCCCCCACAGTGCAGGAGCCTGTGAGCAAGGCACTGAACCCTGTTGGTCTTGGTCAGCAGGCTTCAGGTTATCTCTTCTTCTCTGTTGTTATTAAACCTTCACTACACTTCCTCTGTTTGCTATAAACACACAGAGCCACAGTGACACCAGAGAACATGGGAGCACACACACACACACACACACACACACACACACACACACACACACAGAGAGAGAGAGAGAGAGAGAGAGAGAGAGAGAGAGAGAGAGAAGGGATGCAGATCTAGACAAAACAGTGCTACACTCTTAAAAAGGATTAGACATTTTGACACATCTGTGGAACAACACACAACAGATGTGTGTTGTCCCAGAGAAGACACACCGATGTGTCAACATGTGAGTGCACACTGTTTTATAGGTAATAATAATAATAATAATAATAATAATAATAATAATAACTTAGATTTATATAGTGCCTTTGAAGAAACCCAAGGACGCTTTATACAGTGAAGCAGACAAAACAGATAAAATAAGAACAAAAAATAATAATAACAATAATTGCCGGGGATGAGAGAGGTTAACAGGTGGGTTTTCAGGATTTAAGGTGCTTTTTAAACATTTTTAACATGTGTATGCTATGCATGAGCCAATAAATAATAAAGGCTTTTTACTGTTTGTATGGGAAGAGCGCCTTGGATACATTATTTCTGCTGAAACAGAAACTTAACCAGTGTTTGGACAAAACATGTAAAACCTGCAGTAAACTCTGGATCCAGTGGAAGATCCAGATCCAAGACTACAGACACTGTACTGATGATGGTCCGTAATGTTAGCTAACGTTAGCAGTCAGCTATGTTATATTTATCTCTTAATCTACATGTAATTGTGTCAGTTGTAGCTGACAGTTGGTTTTAACAGTAGTAGTTTTTACTCTAGTCACCTAATGTTAGCATCAGCTAGCTAACAGTTTTACAGTCAAACTCCACAAAGGATACGAGGCTTGTTGTTAGCATGTTAGTAATACTAGAGATAAAGGCTGTTAGGTGGTCAGCAGTTATATAATGTTAAACATAAACATGAACCACAGATTTGCTCCAAAAACACCTGGTCATCTTAGAATAAAGCATCATATCTTTCAAATAAGGAATATGTATTTGTGTTGTGTGTGAGACTCCAGCAGACCTGCAGTCCAAACCCACATTAGATTAGATTGTGATAAACTTCAGTGACTCCCACTGGTCAGCTGTGTTGTTACAGCAAAGACAAAACTGGATATAAATAAGAACAGAGCAAGCAAGTCCAAGTAACAACTCCAGAACATGCTGAGTGAGATACACTGCATGTGCAAAATATTAACATCTTCCTCATATTGAGCTGCAGCTGCAGCTTGTTGACATCTGAAGTGTCTTCTGCTCACCTGCTTCTCTTCATCTGCATCTCCCCGTGTGACTGATATATATATTTAATAAGAGAAATAAATGAGGGAGAATGGCTTTCACCTGGATTCACCTCATCAGTGGACTGAAAGAGGAAAAGAGGAAGAGTTCCTAATATTTTGAACATTCAGTGTATGTGCATGAAAAGTATGAAAATACACAAATTACAGCATATTTGTAGTGTGTGCAAATATGATACTGAGATGAAGAAAAATGAATGAAAAATATCTGATGTTTGTGCAGGTTGGTGAGGGAGAGAGAGAGAGAGAGAGAGAGAGAGAGAGAGGATGTAGAGCAGAGAGAGGGAGGATTAACAGCCATCTGATGCCAGTGTGTGTGTGTGTGTGTGTGTGTGTGTGTTCACAGGGAGGGGAGGGTGCTGAAGCAGCACTTTCTAACACAGCAAGATGTGAGAACCGAAGACACACACACACACACACGTATACACACACACACACACACACACACACACACACACACACACACTCGGCCCTAATCTCAGCATGAGACGGACAGGCCAGTCTCACCTACATCTGCTGTTTCATAAGAGCTGGATAACTGGGCCTGGGTCAGCCTCTGAAAGACAGGGACAGCAGGGGGAGCGGGGGGAGCGGGGCTAACAAGGCGATCAATGATCAATGATCATATTGAGTCTTAAAACAACTTCTTTCTCTTCAAATGAGTGATAAATTCACAGCCAGCATGTGACGGATGGTGAAGTGCAGCAGTCCAGCTGTGCAGGTCCAACCTGCACAGTATATTCACAATATGATGTTCTGTCACGGTCAAATATCATATTTAAACAGCTTTGGAAACTGTTTTGAAACGATATCAGAAAGATACTCAAGATCAAAGTAATCCAGCGCACACCAGGATTGTTCAAATCGACTTTTTAGTTTCATTCATATAAAATATTGGGGCGAACAACGTGTTTCACATCGTGGCTTCCTCAGGTTCGCTTTAAAGCAACAATGCGAAACACGTTTGCCCCAATATTTTATCCTACTATAAAATGAGGAAAACTGTCCTTCTGTCTGTCTGTCCGTCTGCATCCATTTTGCTCCTCAATGGGTCGGCCAATCAATCTGAAACTGCACATGGGCATTGAGCATTGGCATAGGCAGGGACTGATGAAGCTGATTTTTCCATAATCCCAAATTTATGCTGTTTATGCACATTTTTGGCAAGTCTGCGCAGAGTTGTGGCACATGCATCCCTGGGTATGGACTATGAATTAAATCAATTTGAACAATCCTGGTGTGCGCTGGATTACTTTGATCTTGAATGTCGTATTGTTCCTGCCCTAGCTGCACCCTGAAACCGGAGAGAGATCATTCCACCTGTTTCAGGAACATTAAAGAAATCAAGTGTCAGTGTCTTGAAACAGGGCAGATCACTGACCTGGGATCAGATAAAGACGCTTCAGTAATGATTCCAGACAATTCTCAAAACAGTATTGGAAGCATAGGAAGCAAGTGGAATTATTTCATCCCAACATATTTTTTCACTTGTTTTCATTAAAATAAAACTGTAAGACTCAACACTGTAGATTAAATGACTTGTTAAAATGGCGTCACTGCAAAAAAAATGACGATCTTGAGAAGTGATTTCATGTCGTATGCAGACTGACCCAGCTGATTTCAGGATAGTTTTAGTTTTTATGTCACTGCGATGGAAGAATTTTATTGATTTCTAAGAAATTTCATTTGATTCATGTTCATTTGATTCAAATACAAGATTTCAGTTTTTGAGATTATATTTGGGGCATTTTGGGGCTTTTCTGACAGTTGACAGTGAAGACAGACAGGGAGACGACACCCGGACACCAGGTGCCAAACACAGTTTCACTTTTACATTCTTGAAGCAGGTCACATTGTGGAAAAAAAGAGTCTAATTTACTGAATCATTGATCTGATTAGACAACAGAGAATAAACCAACAGTGACGTCGGGCGACTCTCCGCTCTGAGTTCAACTTTTTCTACCGGAGGCGTTCAGGCGCTCCTCCAAACACACAGCAGCTTCACACTGAAAACAACAAGAACTGTCTGCTGCTAACCTGTTAGGCTTCATTCAGCTGGAACTGCTGTTGTAATAACAGAACCGCAGCTCAGTTTCTGGAGCGTTTCTGTTTCTGGAGTGTTCCTGCAGTGTTCCTGCAGTGTTCCTGCAGTGTTTCTGGAGTGTTCCTGCAGTGTTCCTGCAGTGTTCCTGCAGTGTTCCTGCAGTGTTCCTGCAGTGTTCCTGCAGTGTTTCTGGAGTGTTCCTGCAGTGTTCCTGCAGTGTTCCTGCAGTGTTTCTGGAGTGTTCCTGCAGTGTTTCTGGAGTGTTCCTGCAGTGTTCCTGCAGTGTTCCTGCAGTGTTCCTGCAGTGTTTCTGGAGTGTTTCTGGAGTGTTCCTGCAGTGTTCCTGCAGTGTTCCTGGAGTGTTCCTGCAGTGTTTCTGGAGTGTTTCTGGAGTGTTTCTGGAGTGTTTCTGCAGTGTTTCTGGAGTGTTTCTGCAGTGTTTCTGGAGTGTTTCTGGAGTGTTCCTGGAGTGTTCCTGGAGTGTTTCTGGAGTGTTCCTGGAGTGTTTCTGCAGTGTTTCTGGAGTGTTCCTGCAGTGTTCCTGCAGTGTTCCTGCAGTGTTCCTGGAGTGTTTCTGCAGTGTTTCTGGAGTGTTTCTGCAGTGTTTCTGGAGTGTTCCTGCAGTGTTCCTGCAGTGTTCCTGCAGTGTTCCTGGAGTGTTTCTGCAGTGTTCCTGCAGTGTTTCTGCAGTGTTTCTGGAGTGTTTCTGCAGTGTTCCTGCAGTGTTTCTGGAGTGTTCCTGCAGTGTTCCTGGAGTGTTTCTGCAGTGTTTCTGGAGTGTTTCTGCAGTGTTTCTGGAGTGTTCCTGGAGTGTTTCTGGAGTGTTCCTGGAGTGTTTCTGCAGTGTTCCTGGAGTGTTCCTGGAGTGTTTCTGGAGTGTTTCTGCAGTGTTCCTGGAGTGTTCCTGGAGTGTTTCTGGAGTGTTCCTGCAGTGTTTCTGCAGTGTTTCTGGAGTGTTTCTGGAGTGTTTCTGCAGTGTTTCTGGAGTGTTTCTGCAGTGTTTCTGGAGTGTTCCTGCAGTGTTTCTGGAGTGTTTCTGGAGTGTTCCTGGAGTGTTTCTGCAGTGTTTCTGCAGTGTTCCTGGAGTGTTCCTGGAGTGTTTCTGGAGTGTTCCTGGAGTGTTTCTGGAGTGTTCCTGCAGTGTTCCTGCAGTGTTCCTGCAGTGTTCCTGCAGTGTTTCTGCAGTGTTTCTGCAGCGCCTGCAGCTCTGTGGTGATGATCAGTGTTCAGATATAACAGAGATAACCTGACCCACTGGCCCACTGTAATCCTGCACACACCGAATCAGCACACACACACACCTACACAGGCACACTGCTGACCACAACAATGCATCAACA
>NW_027283418.1:5000-30000 GCF_046629955.1 Centroberyx affinis | reverse complement strand
AGAAGGAACAAGCCTGGTGTATTTTGGTCTAATCTCTGGACAGCTAGTGTCCCTTCTTTTACCGTTTAGGGACGTGTGTATGACCTGAATATGCTCAGATCAACACTGACTGCAATCTCAGAGGGTGAGTGAGTTTCTGTCTCGTATAATCTCTGGACAGCAAACTTTATTTTCCTTCATTTCTCCATGGCTACTGCAGCTGTTGTTACAGAGCTGTGAGAATATTCTGTCCTGCGGGACGCGTCTACAGCCTGGAGACCATCCAGCCTCTGTCCTCACACTGCAGCAAATATCCGTCCTAACAAGAGTTTCTAGAAACTCTTCAAACACACACACACACACAAACACTCACACAAGAGTTTCTAGAAACTCTTCAAACACACACACACACACACACACAAGTTTCTAGAAACTCTTCAAACACACACACACACACACACACACAAGTTTCTAGAAACTCTTCAAACACACACACACACACACACAAGAGTTTCTAGAAGCTCTTCAAACACACACACACACACACACACACACACGAGTTTCTAGAAACTCTTCAAACACACACACACACACACACACGAGTTTCTAGAAACTCTTCAAACACACACACACACACACACACACACACAAGTTTCTAGAAACTCTTCAAACACACACACACACACAAGTTTCTAGAAACTCTTCAAACACACACACACACACACACACACACAAGTTTCTAGAAACTCTTCAAACACACACACACACACACAAGTTTCTAGAAGCTCTTCAAACACACACACACACAAGAGTTTCTAGAAACTCTTCAAACACACACACACACACACAAGTTTCTAGAAACTCTTCAAACACACACACACACACACACACACGAGTTTCTAGAAACTCTTCAAACACACACACACACACACACAAGTTTCTAGAAACTCTTCAAACACACACACACACACACTTGTAACCTCATTGTGAATTTGAATGTGTTGTAGTTTACTGTCTTGTTGAACCCGCTGTCCCTCAGCCTGCCTCGTCTTCTTCTACTGCAGTTAGTGGTTTACTACATTTCCCAGAATGCCTTTCAACATCCTGTAGAGACGAGACAGGAACTTTTGCATTCGATCAAAGGTGACTTACAGCAGATAAATATTTCTAGCTAGACTAGTGGTTCCCAACGTGGGGTCCGGGGACCACCAGGGGTCCTTGAGGGGGTTCCAGGGGGTCCCCAGCAAACTGATGAATTGTAAAACTTCACCATTATTTACCATTTACAAGAAGTGAACACAATTAGAGAATGTAGAGGAATAATAATTGTGATCATCAGCTGTTATCTCTCTACCTACTATGGAATTCTGGACAAAATCATATCTACCAATAAAAATATTTTCAGATTTGGATCAGAGAGACAAAATCTCATCAAATGGGGATCCATGGCTCTAATGTGGACTAAATTAGGGTCCTTGATATGAAAAAGGTTGAGAACCACTGAGCTAGACAACTAGTTCATGAACATTGGGGCGTGTCTATGATTTAGGCCACGCCCCCTTCCTCAAACCCAAGCCTGTCTCTCTGCTGCAGTGCATGCTGGTCTCTCTCCTGCTCCTGTGGTGGAGAAACTGGTCTCTCTCCTCTTCTCTGATGGATCTCTCCCTGTATGATTGTTGAACGTCTCTCGGTGCAAAATGGCGGCTCTAGAAAGAAGCCCTCGCTCTTTGATCCTGAGGGACTGACACCAAAACCTGACGTTTACCGCTGAGGTTTTACATCCTGAAACATTTTCTCATATCAAACTGGAAACATCTGGAGGTGACGTCACCTTGTCTGTGATTGGCCGGTTATCCACCAAAGTCACAGAGTTCTCCTTTAAGTCCTCACTCCAGATGAAACAGAGTGGCTGCAGCTCTGCTGACTGGAGACGTTTGCAGCCAGAAGCTTTTATCAAAGTGACAAACAGAGGAAAACCTCAAGAGCAACACACACACACACACACACACACACACACACACACACATGCACACACACACACACACACACACACACACACACACAGATAGCAGTATTCCTGAGAGAGAGACAGATAGAGAGAGAGAGACTCATTACTCCCAAAAGAGAAAGAGAAAGATATGAAGAGAGAGAGACAGAGAGAGAGAGCAGAGGGAATCATTTTATTTGAAGACTTAGACCTCTCTCTCCCTCTGTCACACACACACACACACACACACACACACACACACACCTCCTATCTATGTGTGTGTGTGTTAACTTCATCAAGTACAGCACACCTTGGCCCTGCTCCTGTGTGTGTGTGTGTGTGTGTGTGTGTGTGTGTGTGTGTGTGTGTGTGTGAAGTGTTTTTCTTCACTCCCTTTAAAATGTGCTGTTAATGGGCCTCTCCTCTCCCTTCACAACCATCACTTATTTATAACACACACACACACACACACACACACACACACACACACACACACACACACACACACACACAGACCACTCCCTAAACACTGAATGTTTTTTCTTGTTCTTGCTCTCTCTCTCTCTCTCTCTCTCTCTCTCTCTCTCTCTCTCTCTCTCTTTCTCTTTTTTCTGTCTATTTTTCTGTCCCTCAGGATTTCTATCTTCTACTCCTTCCTCTCTTTTTCTTTCTTTTTGTTTTCTCTCTTTCAATCTCTATTTTTTCAGTTGATCTTTACTTTTCTATATTTTTCTCCTCTCCACTTTTCACTTTCTGCTTTTGTTTCTTTCTTCCAATCTTTCTCTATTTTCTTTAAAGTTGTGTGTATAAATATATAATTTCAAATATATTTTCATATTTGTTAATCACAGCATAGATTTCAGACATTTTTGGAGGAAAAAAAAGAACAAGAACATATACATATATATTGTAATAATAATATTTGAATTAATCCTGTTATGTATATTTCTGAATATTGATCCATATTTCACTCCATAAGCTCTCAGCTGTGAGGAACAAACAGCAACACACACTGTTTCCTTCTGAAAGCAACAGAAGAAGAAGCAGCAGGATAAGAAGAAGCAGCAGTGTTCAGAGTGTTCAGAATGTTCAGTGTTCAGGGTGTTCAGTGTTCATAGTGTTCAGTGTTCAGAGTGTTCAGTGTTCAGAGTGTTCAGAATGTTCAGAATGTTCAGTGTTCAGTGTGTTCAGAATGTTCAGAGTGTTCAGTGTTCAGAGTGTTCAGTGTTCATAGTGTTCAGAGTGTTCAGAATGTTCAGTGTGTTCAGTGTTCATAGTGTTCAGAGTGTTCAGAATGTTCAGTGTGTTCAGAATGTTCAGAGTGTTCAGTGTTCATAGTGTTCAGTGTTCAGAATGTTCAGAGTGTTCAGAATGTTCAGAATGTTCAGTGTTCAGTGTGTTCAGAATGTTCAGAGTGTTCAGTGTTCAGAGTGTTCAGTGTTCATAGTGTTCAGAGTGTTCAGTGTGTTCAGAATGTTCAGAGTGTTCAGTGTTCATAGTGTTCAGAGTGTTCAGAATGTTCAGTGTGTTCAGAATGTTCAGAGTGTTCAGTGTTCATAGTGTTCATAGTGTTCAGTGTTCAGAGTGTTCAGAATGTTCAGAGTGTTCAGTGTGTTCAGAATGTTCAGAGTGTTCAGTGTTCAGAGTGTTCAGAATGTTCAGAGTGTTCAGTGTTCAGAGTGTTCAGAATGTTCAGAGTGTTCAGTGTTCAGAGTGTTCAGTGCTCATAGTGTTCATAGTGTTCAGAGTGTTCAGTGTTCAGAGTGTTCAGTGTTCATAGTGTTCAGAGTGTTCAATGTTCAGAGTGTTCAGAATGTTCAGAATGTTCAGTGTTCATAGTGTTCAGAGTGTTCAGAATGTTCATAGTGTTCAGAGTTCAGAGTGTTCAGTGCTCATAGTGGTCATAGTGTTCAGAGTGTTCATAGTGTTCAGAGTGTTCAGTGTTCATAGTGTTCAGAGTGTTCAGTGTTCAGAGTGTTCAGTGTTCAGAGTGTTCAGAATGTTCAGAGTGTTCAGAATGTTCAGAATGTTCAGTGTTCAGTGGGCTCAGAATGTTCAGAGTGTTCAGTGTTCATAGTGTTCAGTGTTCAGAATGTTCAGAGTGTTCAGAATGTTCAGAGTGTTCAGTGTTCAGAGTGTTCAGAATGTTCAGAGTGTTCAGTGTTCAGAGTGTTCAGTGCTCATAGTGTTCATAGTGTTCAGAGTGTTCAGTGTTCAGAGTGTTCAGTGTTCATAGTGTTCAGAGTGTTCAGTGTTCAGAGTGTTCAGAATGTTCAGTGTTCATAGTGTTCAGAGTGTTCAGAATGTTCAGTGTGTTCAGAATGTTCAGAGTGTTCAGAATGTTCAGTGTGTTCAGAATGTTCAGAGTGTTCAGAATATTCAGTGTGTTCAGAATGTTCAGTGTGTTCAGAATGTTCAGAGTGTTCAGTGTTCATAGTGTTCAGAATATTCAGTGTGTTCAGAATGTTCAGTGTGTTCAGAATGTTCAGAGTGTTCAGTGTTCATAGTGTTCAGAGTGTTCAGTGTTCAGAGTGTTCAGTGTTCATAGTGTACAGAGTGTTCAGAATGTTCAGTGTTTTCAGAATGTTCAGAGTGTTCAGTGTTCATAGTTTTCAGAGTGTTCAGTGTTCAGAATGTTCAGTGTGTTCAGAATGTTCAGTGTTCATAGTGTTCAGAGTGTTCAGTGTTCAGAGTGTTCAGTGTTCATAGTGTTCAGAGTGTTCAGAATGTTCAGTGTGTTCAGAATGTTCAGAGTGTTCAGTGTTCATAGTGTTCAGAGTGTTCAGAATGTTCAGTGTGTTCAGAATGTTCAGAGTGTTCAGTGTTCATAGTGTTCAGAGTGTTCAGTGTTCAGAGTGTTCAGAATGTTCAGAATGTTCAGTGTTCAGTGTGTTCAGAATGTTCAGAGTGTTCAGTGTTCAGAGTGTTCAGAATGTTCAGAATGTTCAGAGTGTTCAGTGTTCAGAGTGTTCAGAATGTTCAGAGTGTTCAGTGTTCAGAGTGTTCAGTGCTCATAGTGTTCAGAGTGTTCAGTGTTCAGAGTGTTCAGTGTTCATAGTGTTCAGAGTGTTCATAGTGTTCAGTGTTCAGAGTGTTCAGTGCTCATAGTGTTCATAGTGTTCAGTGTTCAGAGTGTTCAGAGTGTTCAGTGTTCAGAATGTTCAGTGTTCAGAATGTTCAGTGTTCAGAGTGTTCAGATTGTTCAGTGTTCAGTGTGTTCAGAGTGTTCAGTGTTCAGAGTGTTCAGTGTTCAGAGTGTTCAGTGTTCAGTGTGTTCAGTGTTCAGAGTGTTCAGTGTTCAGTGTGTTCAGAGTGTTCAGTGTTCAGAGTGTTCAGTGTTCAGATTGTTCAGTGTGTTCAGTGTTCAGTGTGTTCAGAGTGTTCAGTGTTCAGAATGTTCAGTGTTCAGATTGTTCAGTGTGTTCAGAGTGTTCAGTGTTCAGAGTGTTCAGTGTTCAGATTGTTCAGTGTGTTCAGTGTTCAGTGTGTTCAGAGTGTTCAGTGTTCAGAATGTTCAGTGTTCAGAGTGTTCAGTGTTCAGAGTGTTCAGTGTTCAGTGTGTTCAGAGTGTTCAGTGTTCAGAATGTTCAGTGTTCAGAGTGTTCAGTGTTCAGAGTGTTCAGTGTTCAGATTGTTCAGTGTTCAGTGTGTTCAGAGTGTTCAGTGTTCAGAGTGTTCAGTGTTCAGAATGTTCAGTGTTCAGAGTGTTCAGTGTTCAGAGTGTTCAGTGTTCAGTGTGTTCAGAGTGTTCTGTGTTCAGAGTGTTCAGTGTTCAGAGTGTTCAGTGTTCAGAGTGTTCAGTGTGTTCAGAGTGTTCAGTGTGTTCAGAGTGTTCAGTGTTCATAGTGTTCAGAGAGCAGCCGGTGGCTCTCAGCAGCAGTGTTTTGTGCTGATTAGGTTCATTCTGACTCTAATTGGATGATGTAATGAAAGCTGTTGGGGGAAATAATCTTCATATTCATATCTAGTTGTTGGTCCAACTGCAGCTAACAACAAACAGCTGAGCTGACGAGTTATTCCGGCTAACGACCCGCAGTAAAAAAAACAGACTGATAATTAAATTTAATGTTCTAATGTCGTTAAATTTAACAGGAGCGCGATGTTTTGATCCAGTGCTTCCTGACTCCAGCGACCCGCCGCATAATTAACTTTAATATGATCAATAAAATTAAACACAGAAGACAATATTTTGATCGGGAATCAAACAAAGAAGAGAGCCGACCTGATTCATTATCATAACTAACAACTCTTAGTAATAAGCCGCTAATTAAACCTGATGATATAATGTGCTGCCACAGGCCAGACTCTGTAAAAACCCTCTGTCTGGACGAGTCATCGAGTCTCATATTCAGCCTCAAGTCTTATTGTTCTTAACCCAGGAGAAACATTCTGCAGTGAGGAGAGACAACTCCACTTGTCTCCACTGCAGCTTCACTTGTTTCAGGAGTTTTCTAGAACAGAGAGTCAGTCTGTTGAAAGCAGTCAGAATAAAGCAGATCACTGCTCTGCTGTCAAGAAAATGACTCTTGATTCTACTGAATTCTTCTAACAAGTCGATTTGTATTGGAAACAAGAGAAATGATCTGACAACATCGGCAGATTTATTCACTTGTTTTAAGAAAATTACAATTTTAGGACTCAATAAGAGACTACATGACTGATTTTCTCCAGTGTGCAACACTTTCCCAGTTGTATTTTTCCCTCTTTAACTCTCTAACTCTCTAACTCTTCACTGGACTCATACGGGACAGATTCCCCTCATGTGCTGACTTCAGGTCCTGTGGGAAATCTCCAAAAGGTTCTGGCTGCAGAGCTCCACTGTCAGGCCCAGGAGTCAGGCCCGCTCCACGCTCAGGTCTCTTCTTCTCTCATTCTAATGACGCAGCCCAACGTTCTTCTTCATCTTTGGTTTTTTTTAATCGCTCTTCACCTCCGCTGTCAGGACGGTGCCACTGCTATCTTTTCCTGTCGGCTAATTTTAACGGCTCAATCCGACGTTGTTGTAGGTCGGTGAATCAATGTTTTTGTTTGAAATTATGTGTCTAATGGGCTGTTTTTGCATTTCTTTTTTTGTACGTGTGAATAATTAAGCGTATGCATGAATGCATGAAAACAAGCAGTAAAAAAAAAATGAATGAAAACATCAGCTAGAGACAGAGGGGAAGGATGAGATATCTCCCGCAACTTCTATTGTTCTGATATCTCATCTCTCCCGGTTAGCACTATCCCCAAATCATAAGACAGTCATGAAACAGCCTGCGTTGTCCCTTAAACATTTTGCTGAATCATTATTTAGGCAGATTTCACCACTCACAACTGTGTTTTCTGTGGCAGCCTCGCGGGGCTTTTATTTTGAAAAGAAAATGCGCTTCGTGGAGAGTTTCACTGAACTTCAGCTTGGGAGGGAACTGGGAGTTCAAAATAACCGACGAAGAAGAAGAGGCCTGAGCGTGGAGCGGGCCTGACAGCGGAGCTCTGCAGCCAGACCCTCCTCGGAGTATCAGAAGTACAGTACAGAACGCACAAGAACTTAACGACCAATCAGTTCGATCGGTCTCTGTGAAGTGAAACAGCAACGCCTCACTCTCCTCACAGAAGTCATGTGATCACAGTATTGATGACGGAAACAAACGCTGTTAAAGTTTCAGTTCTGTTGCTGCAGATCGTCCAGATAATTATTTTTTGAATGTGAAAGACAGAAACTTAATATTTGTTGTAGCTTCTGCTGTAATACGGTGAATTGGAACTTGATGTGTCGTTTTGTGTTTTTTTCTTTTATTTGTTTATTTTTGTTTTGTTTTCTAAAAATAACACAACAACACTGACGACTGATGTTCTGATGCTGAAAGGCTTCACATCTGTTTCCTACTGAAACCCAGTCAGCTCCAACTGTTTGCTGTTAAGACTTTATTTAACCCTTCAGACCCCAGGAGAATTATAGATCGTTGCTGCAGTTCACTGGGAATTCTCACTTAAATCTGCATTTTTGTGCTCATTCCAAACAAACAGCTCTATCTCAGAAATAAAAAGAAATTGACAATCACAAGTTTTTCTCATTTAAAAAAACAGAACTTCCCCTTTAATTTGGTACCAAATACATGGCAAGGCGATGCAGGGCGTCTCTTCACTTCAGTGTCAACATTCACAGTCTGACAACGAAACAGATCCTTCCTATCTTGGCTAACGATAAGCTTTCAAAATCCATACAAAACCTCCAGCACCTCCACACAGTAATAAGATCAGACAGTAACTGTCGATATGGAAAGAAATATGGAAAAAGTCGGCAAACTTATTTGGATAAAAGTCGCCCCAACCCGATCAGTCCTCCTACCGACTCTTCAGCGCACTGCCTCCCGGAAAACAGCATCTGTCTGAGAGCAGGAAGGTCCAGCTGGTCAGTGAAGCTGATCTTCTGTCTTGTTTTATCGAACGAGAACAAGAACAAGAGATTTCCATCAGAAGACTTCAACTCACAATGTCTTCACACGGCGGGTCAGGTTCAGTCTCACAGCATCTGACAGCTTCCAGAAGGTTTTAAAAGCCGGTAAAGTCATTTTTAGGTCTACCGGTGGAGGACGACTAAACCCGAGGAAAATCAAACGTCTCGGTGTCACCAGATAAATTTTCCGGTTCCGGTTCATCGATGACAACTTGAAGTTTATATAAAACAAAGCTGATAACTTGATTTTCAGTTTTTGGTACATTTTAAACGATTTAAAAATGACGGGCGCTCTTGGGCGCTATGGGGTGTAGAGGGTTAACATGGAAGACTTCTGATGGTCAGTTAGGGTCAAGCCTGACCCTGGTCACATGACCCTGGTCACATGACAAGGTCGGCTAACGCTTCAGTTCAGCAGCTGAACCGGTCTGGCTGAACCTGCTTATTGAACTGCTGAAGCTACAGAACCATGATTAAATCTGAACTGAGTCTGAGGGCTTTTATTGTGAAGGAGAACGCTGTCATTGTTAAGAGACATAATTCATTATTTTGAGCTGATAAATGTTCCTTAATTATTATAACTGACGACCCGCTATTAAAATATCACATTTAATAATAAAATGTCACTGAATAAAAACGGAGAAACAATATTTTGATCTAACAGACGAAGATCAGCAGAAAGAACGATGCTGACTGAACCAATTATTATTAGGACCAACAGCCGTGTGTGTGTGTGTGTGTGTGTGTGTGTGTGTGTGTGTGTGTGTGTGTGTGTGTGTGTGTGTGTGTGTGTGTGTAATGCTGTGAATTTCTGGTAGTTTAACGTAAGTCGGAGCGTAGCGACAGACTGTAAAAGTCATGACTCACCGCTTTTTACTGTTATGATTAACAGTTAATTTGGGAGAGTGGCTGAGCGTGTGTGTGTGTGTGTGTGTGTGTGTGTGTGTGTGTGTGTGTGACACCTGTAGATGCTGACTGGGCATCTAGTTAACTGGCAGTACTGTCTGACTCAGGGCTTTACACACACACACACACACACACACACAGAAAGAGCTCACACATCTTCACACTCTGCCACACATATAGTTTTTCTCACGCACACACACACACACACACACACACACACACACACACTCTCTCCCATTCGGCCACATGCATACCATTTCTCACACACACACACACACACACACATACACACACCAGCTCCCACAGTAGCAGTAATCAAATCAAAGCTTTAATGTTTAATGAAGCTCGTTTGTTTTCATGTTAACGAGGTTCAGGTCCAGATGGAGAGCAGAGCTAAGCCCCGCCCACCTGCAGGGTCTGAGATTGATTGACAGGTCTGTTGACAGATGGACGGACTGAATGACTGATTCAAGCCTGCAGGCTGTGACTCCTCCAGAGAGATGATTCTGACAAAAAAGTGTTTTTCTGTTCAGTCTCAGCAGAGGAGAAATGTTCAATTAAATTAAATTAAAATCCATAATGAAATAAAACTGAAGTTGAACATCTTTCCTCAGGTGTTTTACTCAAGTTTGTTTTTCCCACAACAAACCTGATCCAGTTTTACATATTACAGTTTTAAATGTCTGTCTGTCCGTCCCATTCTCATGACCTCGATATCTCAGGAACGCCTGGAGGGAATTTCTTCAGATTTGGCACAAACGTCCACTTGGACTCAAGGATGAACTGATTAGAATTTGGTGGTCAAAGGTCAAAGGTCAAGGTCACTGTGACCTCACAAAAACACGTTTTTGGCCACAACTTGAGAATTCATACACTAATTATGACAAAATTTCACACAAATGTCTAATAGGATAAAATGATGAAGTGATTGACATTTTATATCCAAAAGTTCAAAGGTCAACTTCACTGTGACATCATAATGTTTTGCTTACCACTGTAGCTGAGAAAACCATCTTGGGTCATTCTACAGAAACGGTGGAAGTGCTGTCACTTACTTTTGCAGACACCAAAATCCTTTAAGTTGACCTAATAATCACATTAATTATATATGTTCAATAAATAAAGACTGTCCTTGCAATGAGAAAACAAAGTTTATTGGCGGAGGCAAACAACCACGAGGCGGATATTTCTAGTTTTAAATGTGATTTTAATGCACTTTCACTTTTTATATATTTTATTACCTATATCTTTATTTTTCTCTTATTTATGTAAAGCACTTAGAATTGCAGATGTGTATGAAATCTGCCAAATAAATGAACTCGCCTCGCCATTAGACGAATTATCATGTTTCAGCTGTAACTCTGAAACAGAGACAGAGACAGAGACTGGGTTCCAGATCCTAACAGAGGATTTCAGGTGAAGAAATCAATTTAGAGGCAGAGAGAAGTTCAGAGAGCAGCAGCTGGAGGAATGAAGAGTTTCTGTTCTTTCTACTTTCTACTGAACGTCTGCCACAATTCACCTGTTTCTGTCTGTCTGTCTGTCTGTCTCTCTCTCTCTCTGTCTGTCTGTCTGTCTGTCTGTCTCTCTCTCTCTCTGTCTGTCTGTCTGTCTGTCTCTCTCTCTCTCTGTCTGTCTGTCTGTCTGTCTCTCTATCTGTCTGTCTGTCTGTCTCTCTCTCTCTCTGTCTGTCTGTCTGTCTCTCTCTCTCTCTGTCTGTCTGTCTGCCTCTCTCTCTCTCTGTCTGTCTGTCTCTCTCTGTCTGTCTGTCTCTCATCTGTCTTTCTCTCCACCTCTCTCTCTTCCTTTCTCTCTCTCTCTCTCTCTGTCTGTCTGCCTGTCTCTCTCTCTCTGTCTGTCTCTCATCTGTCTTTCTCTCCACCTCTCTCTCTCTCTCTGTCTGTCTGTCTGCCTGTCTCTCTCTCCCTCTCTGTCTGCCTGTCTCTCT
The DNA here is from genome assembly GCF_046629955.1 of Centroberyx affinis. Lineage (NCBI taxonomy): Eukaryota > Metazoa > Chordata > Actinopteri > Beryciformes > Berycidae > Centroberyx > Centroberyx affinis. The sequence goes on along the minus strand of NW_027283418.1, from coordinate 18,741 downwards.
CTCTCTCTCTGTCTCTCTCTCATCTGTCTCTTTCTCTCCACCTGTCTCTCTCTCTGTCTCTTTCTCTCCACCTGTCTCTCTCTCTGTCTCTCTCTCTCTCCACCTGTCTCTCTCTCTGTCTCTCTCTCTCTCCACCTGTCTCTCTCTCTCTCTCTCTCTCTGTCTGTCTGTCTGCCTCTCTCTCTCTGTCTGTCTCTCATCTGTCTTTCTCTCCACCTCTCTCTCTTCCTTTCTCTCTCTCTCTCTCTCTGTCTGTCTGCCTGTCTCTCTCTCTCTGTCTGTCTCTCATCTGTCTTTCTCTCCACCTCTCTCTCTTCCTTTCTCTCTCTCTGTCTGTCTGTCTGTCTGCCTGTCTCTCTCTCTCTGTCTCTCTCTCATCTGTCTCTTTCTCTCCACCTGTCTCTCTCTCTGTCTCTCTCTCTCTCCACCTCTCTCTTCCTCTCTCTCTCTCTTCAGTGTATTTTAATCAAATATATTTCCTGATAATAAAAACTTGTGATAGCGGCTCTTTTGTTCCTGCTGCTGATAAGGAATGGAAAGACCGGATCATTGTTCTCCATTAATTAGTCTGCTCCCTGCCGGCTGAGTGACGGTGATGTCTCTCTGTAACATTATGGAACGGAGAAAATCCAGACTGGAAGAAACTTTTCTGAACTGATATCAGAAAGATATTTAGTCCTGATTTCACCAAACTGCAGCAGCTTTAAAGTGTTTTACCTGAGATTAACATTAATATTAATATTCTCATTGATTCCCTGAAACATCATACAAACAAAAAAACTGTCTATACTGTCCAAGAGTTTTCAAAAGTCTTGAACCTTTGTTGTATTTTTTGTTAATTTTATTTTAGAATTTCATATGTATTTGTTTTTCCTGTATATTTATTTTATTTTATGTTTCTCTACAAGACGAGTCAACATCACATGAACTATCAATTTACTGTCGTATAAATATTGGCTTGTTTCTTTTGGAAGATGTATGACTGTCTGACATTGTCATGTTTTGTGGTTTAATAAAAAAAACAAAAAACACTGTGCAGGTAGAAGCTCTGATGTGACATTGATAAGAATATGTTCTTAGTTAGGATGTTAAATAAAAATGTGATTTTTGTCGACTAACCTGCTTAAATAGGTTCTTAAACTGTTCTTAGTCGACTAATGTGATTAAATCAGAAAGTTTTCCTGAACATCGAGCCTGGTTGAATAACGGTCATGAACTTATGAATAAAAATGCAAAATAAAAACTCAGACTCCGACTTTTCCGTTACACTTTAGTGAAATCACACAAATATACAAACTCAGCAGAAGGCAATGGCAATGGTATAAAAAACTGACACAGGCTATTACATGAAGAAGATTCATCATCATTACGTTGTAACTCAGCAAAAAAATAAAAACAAGGCAATGGCAAATGGTATCAAAAATGGGCCCTGACTACGTCCTGGAAAGCGTTGCGTCAAGGCGATGTGTGTTGCGTTTTCAGTGAACAGACAGTCTCCAGGCAGAGTGGCTGAGCGGCGGCGCTGTGCTGCAGGAGAACCGGAGAACATCATGAGGTTCTGCTGCATTATAATCACATCAGAAACCGGTTCTCTTTCTGAGGAACCTTAAGGTGCTTAGTGGTTCCTCCTGGATCTCAGAAGAACCTCTGAGGAGCCGCTAGTTTAGAAAGTTCACCCCAGAGTCTGTGTTTTACACCACATGACATCAACCTGTGATTATAATGCAGACACTGTGCTCACACCGGGCTTACACAGCTCCTTATGAAGCTTCATAAAGCCTCATGAAGCCTCCTGAAGCCTCATGAAGCCTCATGAAGCCTCATGAAGCTTCATGAAGCCTCCTGAAGCCTCCTGAAGCCTCATGAAGCCTCATGAAGCCTCATGAAGTCTCAAGAAGCCTCATGAAGCCTCATGAAGCCTCAAGAAGCCTCATGAAGCCTCATGAAGCCTCATGAGGCCTCATAAGGCCTCATGAAGCCTCATGAAGCCTCATGAAGCCTCATGAAGCATCATGAAGCCTCATGAAGCCTCATGAAGCCTCATGAAGCCTTATGAAGCCCTCTGAACACCTGAAGCACAGCGGCACCTGAATGAACAATCCCATTCTGAACTAAGACACAAGATCCAGTCTGACCAGCGCTTCTCAACCGGTGGGTCGGGGACCAAACTGGGACCGGTGTGGGGGGGCGGTGTGTGTTAACTATCGTCCAGCACTTTGAAAAGTGTGTGAAATATAGTTAATATTATTATTAACATGTTGGGTCCCGATCCTGCAGCGGCTGAGAAGCTCTGACTCAGATCAATAATAATAATCATAATCATAATAATAATCATATTATGGTACAATAAAGACATCCGACCCCCCGCTCTGTGGGGGTCCAGTGATTCGTCTGCTATGGTACAATGAAGCCGCTGGGATTCTGTTGGTTAACCAAGCTGTCAATCAAGAGTCCACCAGTCTGCAGGGTGGGAGGTTTCTGGCTGGTTTTCATCTCCCATTGATTTCCAATGGGACACTACAACTCCCTTTCATTTCCAATTTGAGATTACTGCAACTCCCACTGATTTCAAACGGTTCTGTAAACTCCCATTCACTTACAGCAGGACATTTATGCAACTTCCATTGATTTCAAATGGGAGATTCCTAAAACTACCATTGATTTTCAGCGGGAGATTAGTGGAACTTCCACTCTTTCCAATGGGAGACGTTTCAACTTGTATTGATTTTAAATGGGAGATTCCTAGAACTCCTATTCATTTCCAATGGGATAGTATTTCAACTACCAGTGATTTCCAATAGGAGATTGGCACAACTTCCATTAATTTCCAATGGTAGATTAGTCTAACTCTGATTCCCCAAGGAAGAGTACAACTCCCATACATTTCCAATGGGAGATTAGTTCTCTGCCCATTGATTTCCATTGGGAGAGCAGGTTTCCCTGCTGTTTTCTGTCCCTGCTCTGACTCTCTCGACCCTCCGACTCGCTGAAGCGATTCTCCTGATTCCTGCGTTCGCTGTGTGAGTGAATGGAGTCCGATGGAGAATCAGATGAATCGAATGAATCGAATGAATCAAATGAATCAGTTCGTCCTCTGACTCCTCAGAGGAATCGAGCCAATCATTCGACTCGTTGATGGATTTAACATGGACAGGCTGGGAAACGACCAACCAGAATACAGACTCTCCCTTCCTCCCTTCCTGTTTCTCTCCCTATAATCTCTCTTTCATCATCCCTCCTTCCTGCCTTCCTTCCTTCCTTCCTATCTTCCTCTCCTCCTCCCTCTCTCTCTCCTTCCTAGGGATTTTTAACCAACTGGTTTGTTGCTGGTATATTCTAGAAACTGTCTTTACCTGTGAGTCAGAGCGACTGGTAAATCCCCAAATCCACTGGCCACTTTCACTGTTTTAGTAGCCAACTAGATGTTCAGAACAGAATAGGAGTCTAAATGAAGGCTGGTAGCTGGAGAGCGGACTGACTTCACTAATAATTTCCCAGTATTATCTGCTGGTTGGTGGTCATTTCCCAGCCCGTGTGTGTGTGTGTGTGTGTGTGTGTGTGTGTGTGTGTTGAGTTCTCTTTAACACTGTACAAACTAATAAAAAACGTGTACATCCTCCTGCAATAAATATGACTCGTAAAAAATAAATTAAAAAACAAAAATATCAATAAATATCTCATCGCCGGAGAAGGCTAAAAACTCAACCATCTGTGTGTGTGTGTGTATGTGTGTGTGTGTGTGTGTGTGTGTGTGTGGACGGATGGACACTGCAGCTGAACCAGGTATTACTCTGATCCCTGTTTGTTTGTTGTTTATTTTTTTGTTTTGTTTTTCCAGGAATTACACCCGGCCCTCCCACCGACCCTCAGTCTCCATTACCTCCTCCCAGCAGTGTGTGTGTGTGTGTGTGTGTGTGTGTGTGAGGTGGAGCATGTTGCAGGATGGATCTAATGTTAAAATGTGTGTGTGTGTGTGTGTGTGTGTGTGTGTGTGTGTGTTGAGACACCACTGAAACAGGCACGCACACACAGACACACACACACGCGCACACACACACACACACACACACACACACACACACAGCTCCTCCAGTGGAAAGCCATCCAGACGTTGATCGTCCCGCTGAATTTAACCTTTACTCTTCTACTAAGGTTTCCATTTACTCTCTCTCTCTCTCCTCCCTCCCTCATCCTCTCCTCCTCCCTTTCTTCATCTCTCCTTCCTCCTTTCCTTCCTCTCCTCCTCCTCTCTCTCTCTCTCTCCTCCCTCCCTCTCCTCGGCCGGTGTGATGAATGAAGGTCTCTCCGTCTTTCTCCCTGATCAGTATTCTCTCTCTCTCTCTCTCTCTCTCCTCCTCTACACTCTCAGCATGCCAGCAGCGTCTCCTCCCCTCCTCTTCGTCCCCTCCCTCCTCCTCTTCCTCTTCTCCTCCTCCTCTCAGCATGCAAACACCATCACCTCCTCTCTCCTCCCCCTCCTCCCCCCTTCCTCCTCCTCCTCACCCTTCAGCATGCAGCCTGCTCTTCCTCCTCTTCAGCATTCTCCTCTCGGCATGCAAACACTATCCTCTCTCCTCCTCTTCCTCCTCCTCCTCCTCCTCGCCCTTCAGCATGCAGAGAATCTCCTCCTCTCTTTCTCTTCCTCCTCTCCTTTTCTCCTCCTCCTCTCCCTTCGGCATGCCAACAGAAACTCCCCCCCTCTTTCTCTTCCTCCTCCCTCCTCGTTCGTCTCTCAGCATGCAGAGAGAATCTCCTCCTATCTTCCTCCTCTCCGCTTTTTCCTCTTCCTCCTCCTCCTCCTCTCAGCATGCAAATCCTATCCTCTCTCCTCCTCCTCTTCCTCCTGCTCTGCTTCCTCCTCCCCGTTCAGCATACTGATGGAGTTCTATGGGAGGCGATTAGATATAAAGGTGAATTCCAATCAAAATGGCGGTGAAGAGACAATTCGATTTGTCTTTTTTAGTATTTTTTTTGCTGAGTGTGTGTGTGTGTGTGTGTGTGTGTGTGTGTGTGTGTGTGTGTGGAGGGGGGGGGTAAAACGTGAGACCTTGGCTGCATCACAGGACATTTTGCTCTGGATTTATTGCTCTGGTTGGTTTGATGACTTTGAGTTCGGTCCGACGCGATTTAAAGGACGATCGGAGATTTTAACGGGACTGAAGATTTGATCGCAGATTTCAAAGATCCGTTAAAAGATGCGATCGGTGATTTTAATGGAGCTACTGTAAAGATAATGATCAATGATTTTAATTGAGCTGCAGATATGATCAGTGTGTGTGTTTTTTTTTTCTTATGGCTGGTTTCCACTGCAGGAGCAGCAGCAACATGAGGAAATCACTGTGGATTTCACATGCATGGTTCCACACACACACACACACACACACACACACACACACACACACACACACACACACACACACACACACACACAGGTTGTATGGACAGTGGTAGTGGTATGCTAGTGGCTTCCCTCCCTGTTCTATAATTAATCATCTAAAAGGCAAAAGTCTGTCAGGACCCCTCCCTCCCTGTCTCTCTCTCTGTCTGTCTGTCTGTCCTCCTCCTCCTCTTCCTCCTCTTCCTCACTCAGGTCCTTTTGGCCCCAAATTCAAACAACAGTGAAAGAACAGCAAGAAAGAAAAAGGTGCTTTGTAGCTATATGGCATTACAGAGAACCAGGAAAGAGACGCTTCACTGCGGTGGAACATTTTCACATTTTCAGGCCTTGTTCCAGTGCATCAGCCTGAGGTACAGCAGTGTAAATACACAACAGCACTGTGTTAGGACTTAAAGAAAATCTTCCACACAACCAACACTGTGTTATTGTGTACTTGCACTATTTTTCTCATCAGTTAAAAGGCTGGAAGAGGGTCATTAGGAAGTGTTTCCCCTTTTCTCGTCTCGCAGGTGGAGCTTTTTCAGCTTTTTTAGCACCGAGACCCAAATTTAAGAAGGTTAGAGTCTGATGAAAAACAATGACAGGTGGAGAGGAACTGTCTCGTCACATAAAGGTCACAGGTTCGATCCCCACAGCGGTGTGTCTCAGCAGCAGCAAGACGTTTGCTCACTCATTCTGGATAAGAGTTGACGTATCTGCGGTTCAATTTCAGACACACTTTGATATGAAATGTAATTTTTTAGCAACTCCAATATGTTTCATTTCACTTCAGTTGCCTTTTGGCAGGAAACTCTTCAAAAGAAATTGCGATAAAAGACTGGAAACCTCACCGAAGAGTGTGTAAGAGTATATCATCCATTTCTGTGCCAAGAAAACTTTTGTCAGGACAGCAGATGATGAAGATGAAGGTTCTGTAAAAAGGCTCCCATCCCAAACTTTAAGAAACACCAAATGTGAAAATGTTCTACCAAAATGAAATATCACTTTCAGAGGGGAGGGGGGGGGGGGGGGGGGGGGTAGCCATGGTAGAAAGTCCTCCATCCTACATTTAACCTGCATTCACACTGCTAATAATTCCTCTTTGGGATGGAGCATGAGTGCAACACCAGCATGTAGAAAGTAAAACTTCTACCACAGCTACACATGCGACTCCACAACCCCAACCCCCAACCCCGCTCCCCAAACCCCCGGCCCACCTAGTCCAACACTTCAGTTCAGTTCAGTTCAGTTCAGTACCAACATCATTGCATTTCCCCATTAACTTACAATGGAACACGAATGATATTAGAGCTAAGATTCAGTTTAGTACAACAGAACAGAACTGCACAGGACTGGATGGAAAATTTTACTTAATTTTGTTCCATTTCTTTCAGTCTATTCCAGTCCGATCTGGCCCGGTCCAGTCCGATCCGGTCCGGTCCAGTCCGATCCGGTCCAGTCTAGTCCGGTCCTGCAGTGTGGGCTGAGGGTCGGTTTGGTCTCGTTCGCAGTCCGATCCGTCGCTCCGCCTCCTGGCTTTCCCCCCCGTCTCTCCAGACTCCGATGTAGCATAACGTTCAGCTTTATACAAGTTCAACTCCTTAAAATCCATACTGTCAAATCCACAAAGTTCTTATTACATGTTAACATTTCAATATTCTTTTTTTCTTTCTTTTGTATTCTTTTTTCTTTTATATTTTATCATTATTATTACTTTTTTTTTTTTTTACAATTATGGCCACAAGTCTTAAAACAGAGTTCTTGAGTTGAGTCCGGTCTGGTATAGTCCAGTCCGGGTTCGATCCGGGTTTGGTCCGAGTCCGGTCCAGTTCTAACGCGATCCGGTCCGGTCTTTACATGGCACTGGCTTGTAGCTCTGCACAGTATTTCCCCCTGGGCACGGTAAGCATGGCGCTGTATAGCATGGCTGTGTGTGTGCGTGCATGTGTGTGTGTTTGAGTGCAAGGTCCATAAATTATTCAGTTGTAGATACCGACGATAAAACCATCAAGCTTCTGTACCAACGAGGCCGAAGTTTGGAGACCAGTGCTGAAACCAGAACCGTTTCCCGGTCCGTCTGGTCCTGAAGAACGCCGGTCGGTCCGTGTTCCTTTATTTCGGAAGTTCTTTACTTCCAAAAAATCAACCTGCTAATTTACAGACCTTGTCTATGTGCCTGCACTGGAATGTATTCAAACGTGTTTCTGTATTCGTTTCGCTTTGCTTCTTCTACTTAATTATTCACGATTCTGGCGAATTCCACAGTCTTGATTGGTCGGGCAGTACGTTACTAAAGAGTCTTCCTGGCCAATAAGGAGGCCAGAGGCCAGCAGGACTGACCAATGACGGGGCGGGGTTGAGGTCAGGTGGCGGGCGGGGAAAGACGTGAGGTGAAAGGTGAAGGAGGGAAGAAGGAGAGAGAGGAGGAAAGTAGAAGAGAAGAAGGGAAAATAAAAGGAGGAGGAGGGGGAGGAAAGAGGCGAAATAAGAGTCGAAGGAGAAATTTAAGGAAATCGCAGATGAAAGAGGAGAAAGGGAGGCGAGGAAAGGAAGATGGAGGGAGGAGAGGAAAGGAAGATGGAGGAGGGGAGTATGGACACAGGTACTGGTCGGTCGGTAGGCATCAGGCTCAGTGTGCTGTGGTACAGAGTGATTGTCCAGAGAAACATCGAGTGGTTATTTAAACAGCAACATAGAAACTTCTACATCCTTACACAACTAGGCGAAACAGTCCAAGGCCGAGTCAAATCGCCCCAGGTCACCGAGTCACTTCCTTCCTTCCTGCAGTGAAACTTGACCTTCTAATCTTCTGCATCTTTCCAGACCAAAGCCAAGGATTTAAAGGTCAGGTCAAATATCAGTCCAATATCAGGACGGAAGTTTACTCACTTCCTGCTTCCTCCCTTAAAGCTTGAAACAACCTTTAAATACTCAACCTGGATCCTTCCAGACCAGGCAAAGAAGGCCGAGGTCTGGTCAAGTATTTCAATATCGGGACGTCAATTTGGACGCTTCCTTCCTTAAAGCTTGACCTGAACTTCTGACGTTGAAGCTGGATCCTTCCAGACTAGGCCAAGGACTCAAAGGTCAGGTCAAATCGGTTTAGGAGCTTGCTTCTCCTTCCTTAAAGCTTGACTCGACCTTCTGATATTCAACTTCCAGACTAGGCTGAGGCTTCTAAGGTCAGGTCAAAACACTTCGATTTGACACAACCTTCTGATCATCAACCTAGCCTCTAAGTGGGCCGAGACCTTGATCCTTCCAGACTAGGCCAAGGTTTCTAAGGTCAGGTTAAATCAGTTTAGAAGCTTCCCTTCCCTTCCTTAAAGCTTGACTGGACCTTCTTATATAGAACTTGGACCCTTCCAGACTAGGCCAAGGACTTAAAGGTCTGGTCAAATGTCCAAAATAAGGAGGACATCAGTTTAGAAGCTTCCCTCTTCTTCCTTAAAGCTTGACTCGACCTTCTGATATTCAACTCGGACCATTCCACACTAGGCTGAGGCTTCTAAGGTCAGGTCAAAACCCTTCGATTTGACGCAACCTTCTGATCATCAACCTAGCCTCTAAAATAGGCCAAGACCTTGATCCTTCCACACAAGGCCAAGGTTTCTTAGGCCGGGTCAAACAGTCCAATATTCAACGGTCGTGTGTTCATTTCGACCTTCTGATCACCAACCTAGCATCTGGATCCTTTAGACCTGGTCAAGCATTTCAAGGTCTAGTTAACTGTATCGATACAGCAGACCTGAACTCGTCAATTAATTTGTTTTACTTCCATGACAGAAAACTTGACCTGACCTTCTGATCTTCAACCTAGCGTCTAGAAAGTTCTAGACTAGGCTGGGAATCCTATGGTCCGGTCGATTAGTCCCCTACTGACGCATCCATTTCCCTTGAAACTTGACTCGACCTTCAAATCTTCAACCTAGTTTCCAGATCCTTCTGCAGCCACGCCCCCTTGCCATTAGCGTGGCTGGTTGCCGCAGCGACAGGTGATCAGGTTTCGAGGCGCTCTGATCCCTGTTCACACCTGCAGTGAATCAAAATCCAAATCCAAATCGACTGATGCATCCAGAAGGTTTTTGTTTTTGCCCAGAAATGGCTCCGTTCAAGTTTTAAGCCACATTTTAAATGCATCCAAATCGGTTTGGAATCTGATTTTTCGTCCCCAAACCACCTAACGGAGGTAGTTGGGGTCCCAGCCAGTCAGTCAGTCTTCAAATCAATCAATCAATCTATCAATTAACAAATAAATTACTGATGGATTGATCGCTAAAGGGCCGGAGCTGTGGCTGCATGTTCGGTCCAACGCAGAGCAGTTCAGCTGACTGTTCAACAGTTCAGAAAAACAAAACCCCCCATTCCCCCTCCCCTTTTCTTCTCCCCATCCCCCCATCCATCCATCCATCCATCCGTCCGTCCGTCTGTCCGTCGCTCCCCTCCTCTCAGCTGCTTCCTGACATCAGGTTGATGGCTTGCTCCAGTTTGTGCCTCAGCTTGTGTTTGCGACAATACCCGTCTCTGTCCAACGCTGTCAGGATCTGCAGAGAGAGGACAGAAGAAACACTTAAAACCAATGAACTGAAGTATTTCACTGGAGGACTAAAATGCCTCAAAACATGAATCAAATGAGGGCTGTAAAAGTCACAAATGGCGCTTTTCCACTGCATGGTACCGGCTCGACTCGACTCGACTCGACTCGCCTTTTTTGGTTTTCCACTGGCCAAGTACCAGGTACCAGGTACCATATTACGTAGTACCTGGTACTTTTTTTCGTAGCACCTCCGTCGAGGTTCCAAGCGAGCTGAGGCGAGCTGAGGCGATACCAAAAGGAGACGTAAAAACACTGCAGACCACTGATTGGTCAGAGAATCGTCATCGCGACACGGGACGTATATGCTAACGTTAGCTACCAGGCTAGCTTACCCTCTTGCGTCGCCTTGAGCAGCCAGAGAGCAGTCTGCTGTCTCGCTGCCTTCAGCCTCTTCTGAAATAAAAATCTGTCTCCTTGCTGTGACTAACAGCCACATACCGAGAATCAAGAACACTATCGCTTCGATATCCTCCATTGTAGCTGTGTGTCGCGTTTCATGCAGCGTCGCAGCGTCGCTATGACAACCAGTTTGGGGGGTGGGGCACATTGAGGGGGTACTATCTGCAGTGGAAAACCAAAGTGGTACTACCAAAAGCGAGTAGAGTCGAGGCGAGGCGAGGCGAGTTGAGCCGGTACTATGCAGTGGAAAAGCGGCAAAAGTCAGTCTCCTTTACTGACACATCATCAGTATCCTGCAGGACCTTCACATCATCTCAACTACAACTTCTCAGACACTAAAGAACCGGGTGCAATGATACATAACGGTGTAACCCTGACCATGAGGCAACCAGCAGCTCTGACCAGACGAAACAGACGGTGCCTGGATTGCAGGAGCACAGTCACAAAAACTGCACGGTCCCAACAAAAGCTACGTTTGGAAAAAGACAAAGGAATCCTCCAACCTGGTGGTGGTAAACATGGTGGTGGATCTGGATACTGGGAGTCTGATGATTGCTTTGCACGGTCGTATAACGGACAAAGAATTTGAGGTCTTTTTCGAGGACCAGGAGTGTGATGTTCCCACTTTGTAATCTATACCTGAGCTTGATGAGACCCGGCCCGAGGGTTCAGCCCAGTTCTGGCTCTGGTCCTTTCATCACTCCCTCTGTCTCGATCGGGTCGGGCTGAAGCATCAGGACTGACAGTCTGACTCACGCTCAATCTACGCTGCAACGTTTTTGTTTTTTACTCTAGTTCAGTTCAGTAAGTTAAGGGGTTCTAGTCGGGCTCAGGATCTCAAAATGCTGCTAGTGTGCGGCTCTGCTGGGCTTTGGTTGGAACAATGCAGGTTCACGTCAGTCCGGGCTGGACTGTTTTAGCCAGATCCAAGCTAGTTCCCATATTCCAAGATGATACTCACTGCTAAACAAATTCAAGTATGGTCGGCTTCTTCCATGACCTCCGCTGTCACCGTGTCTAAATGTCATTGAACTGTAATAGGAAGTTCTAGAGCGTTCTAGAGCGTTCTAGAGTGTTCTAGACTTTGAAGTTCTACCTCCTTAATTTATTGTATTTTATTGCTTATAGCTTGTATATTGCTTAGATTCTGTACTTTCTATGCTGATATTTTATATTTCTTATTTATTCTTTGTAAATGGGAAGTCTTTGTATATATGTGAACGTTTAATTCAATGCACCATTTGAGGTTGACGCAATTGCAATTTCATTGACAATAAAGATGACAATGACAATAAAGTTCTTGAATCTTGAATCTTGGCGACATTTAAAGTTTTCTTAAAATTCATTTGACAGTTGGATAGAAATATAGCTAGAGACTAAAATACACAAATGTAAAATCTGTGTTCTGCAGGACACTGACGATCGCAGAACAACTACCTCCCAACGCTAACAACTGTGATGTCATCAAAAGACGAAACCCCGCCCCTCACCTCTTCCTTGTACTTGTTGATGTAGAAGTAGAGCTCACTGAGCGCGCTCAGTGTGTTGAACTCGTTGCCGTGGAGACGGGACTGCTCCACCAGGTAGGCGTCCATGTCCTGATCGCTGATACTGGGCATCTTCGATATGTCCCGGTAATACCTGAGAACACACACACACACACACACACACACACAGGTTAAATGTCATGTATAGTTTCTCTTAACCCATCTCTTGTAGTTTACAAAACTAATTAATTGGTTTAAGGTTATTTTGAAAAGGTAATTACCTCTCTCCAGTGCTGATTGTGTTTGCCCAAACTGTTAATTGCCTCATTAGTTATCTATGGTAGTTAACATTATTTAGGTTATATGTTACATTACACTATAATGTTATTTTAAGAAGGTAATTACCTCTCTACCCAGCTCCTGTAGTTGGATATGTCTTTAGCATAGAGCAGATTGTCTGTTCACTAACTAGTTATATAGTTTTATTTTGAGTAGCGTTGTGTAGTTTGTTGGATGATCACCCAGCGTATGTTGTGTAACTAGCTAATTAGTTGAGGTTATTTTAACGAGACAATTACCATCCAGCTCTTTCTGGTTCTAGTTGGGCATATCTTCAACCGTCTGTTCGTCAGTTAGCTGCAGTATCTCTGCAGCTATCTCTGCTTAAGTACCTCTCCACCATCTTGTTGGGGATGTCTTTACTCGGTGTATTAATAACTAGTTAACTGTGTATGAATAACTAGTTAACTGTGTTTTAATAACTAGTTAACTGTGTATGAATAACTAGTTAACTGTATATCAATAATTAGTTAATGGTGTATTAATAACTAGTCAAGTGTGTATTAATATTTAGTTAATGGTTGAGTACCTCTCCACCCAGCTCTTGTAGTTGTGGATGTCTTTACCTGGTATATTAATAACTAGATAACAGTGTATTAATAAGTAGTTAGATCAGTACCTCTCCACCCAGCTCTTGTAGTTGGGGATGTCTTTACCTGGTGTATTAATAACTAGATAACAGTGTATTAATAAGTAGTTAGATCAGTACCTCTCCACCCAGCTCTTGTAGTTGGGGATGTCTTTAGCGTACAGCAGCTTGTTGGACGGAGAGTCTTGCCCAGCCGGTGCTCGGAGGTGGAGCACGAGTCCATGAAGGTCTGAGCCACCACAGACAGACAGGCGTCTGTGATGCTGCTCTTATGGATGTCAAACACAAACTGAGGATTCTTTATCACGTTCACCCAGAACCTGAGAGGAAGACTGGAGACACAGAGAGAGACAGGGAGAGAGAGAGAGGGAGAGGGAGGGGAGGGGGAGAGAGAGGAGGGGGAGGGAGAGGGAGAGAGAGAGAGACAGGGAGAGAGAGACAGGGACAGGGAGGGAGAGAGAGAGAGACAGGGAGAGAGAGAGAGAGAGAAATAGAGAGAGAGAGAGAGAGAGAGAGACAGGGAGGGAGAGAGAGAGAGAGAGAGACAGGGAGAGAGACAGAGAGAGAGACATGCAAGAAGAGAGAGAGAGAGACAGAGAGAGAGAGACAGGAAGGAAGAGAGAGAGAGACAGGAAGGAAGAGAGAGAGAGACAGAGAGAGAGACATGCAGGAAGAAGAGAGAGAGACAGAGAGAGAAAGACAGGAAGGAAGAGAGAGAGACAGGAGGAAGAGAGAGAGAGACAGAGAGAGACATGCAGGAAGAGAGAGACAGAGAGAGAGAGACATGAGGAAGAAGAGAGAGACAGAGAGAGAGAAATTGGAGGAAAGACAATTTATGTCATATAATATGTAAAAACATCTAATTGTTATCATTGTCATCAAGCTAGTATAGAGACTCTCAGTTGATGTGTGTGTGTGTGTGTGTGTGTGTGTGTGTGTGTGTGTGTGTGTGT